>NW_021166637.1:17500-20000 GCF_004354835.1 Perca flavescens
CACACGGTACAATACGGTACAACACACGGTACTACACACGGTACTACACGGTACTACACACGGTACTACACACGGTACTACACACGGTACTACACGGTACAACAACACACGGTACAACACACGGTACAACACACGGTACTACACACGGTACTACACACGGTACTACACACGGTACAACACGGTACTACACACACGGTACACAACACGGTACTACACACGGTACAACACGGTACAACACGGTACAACACGGTACTACACACGGTACTACACACGGTACTACACACGGTACTACACACGGTACTACACACGGTACAACACACGGTATAACACACTGTACAACACACGGTACACGGTACTACACACGGTACTACACACGGTACTACACACGGTACAACACACGGTACAACACACGGTACAACACGGTACTACACACGGTACTACACAACACGGTACTACACACGGTACTACACGGTACTACACACGGTACAACACACGGTACAACACACGGTACAACACACGGTACAACACGGTACTACGGTACACACGGTACACACGGTACTACACACGGTACAACACACGGTACAACACACGGTACAACACACGGTACGGTACTACACACGGTACTACACACGGTACTACACACGGTACAACACGGTACTACACACGGTACTACACACGGTACTACACACGGTACAATACGGTACAACACACGGTACTACACACGGTACTACACACGGTACTACACACGGTACTACACACGGTACAACACACGGTACTACACACGGTACTACACACGGTACTACACATGTCACAACTGGTACACCAATCACCACTCTGGTTTGGTTGAAATAAACCCTTAATTGACCGTTCGCTAAAGCCACGCCCCCTAGTTACTGTTACTACGCCCGTCAAACACCAGAACCAGACACACAGCCATGGCTGGGTTGAGCTCCATACCTGTTGGTATAAGTGATTGGTTTTGGAGTAATGCAGCAGACATATCCTCCAGGGCACGACAGAAAGGGCTGCAATATGCAGCGGAGGGATGTGTTCAATGACCTCAACCTCTCGCTGAATTATCTGTGTCCATAGCAACATGTGCTTGACAGGCTAACAGCCGGTCTCACGGCAGTTCGTGTAAATGTCCACGTTATTCTTAATCTATTGATACGTGTTCACGGAGACTTTTATTCTCGTTTTTACGTGTAAATGTAACGTTATTTTCTCGGGGAAAGGATGCCGGGAGGCGGCCGAAAAGGTCGCTCCATAAGCCGGGAGGCGCCCGCGAGGCGGCCCGCTGGGGACCCGCTGGATGAGGCGGCCGAAAAGGACGCTCCATAAGCCGGGAGGCGCCCGCGAGGGACCCGCTGGATGAGGCGGCCGAAAAGGTCGCTCCATAAGCCAGGAAGCGCTTAACCAGGCGGCCCGCTGGGGACGCGCCACAATAACGGGATGGCGGAGGTTTGGTTTAGGAATAAACTTACGGGGAAAGGGCGCCTTAAACGCCGGGAGACGTTCCGCGGATTTTCGGCTTTTTATATTACTCCCTACCATTTTTCGTCCTGTGGCCACAAAATACGCTTCACATTTACACAAACTGCCATGAGTTAGCTCGCTAGCTTTACTTACCTTGGAGCAGACATATGTAGCTAGCTATGATTATTAATCTTGAGGCATTTAGCTGTGAGTGAGGTCTCCCACATTGCTTAATCCATTGTCGGCATCTTTCCGCTTGGGTCTTGGGCTTTGGAAAGGTGAAAAAAAACGTCCCCTCCCTCTAAACTTTTGGGGTACCTGGTGTCAGACTTGCAGGTGCAATAGGCGCATCGTTTCACCAGCTTGCTGAAATCGCAATGTTTGACGGGGGTCCTTCTCCTTAGTTACAGTTGCTGAGCTAGGATTGGACGAGGACCGTTCGAGGGCGGGGGGTCTTTTTTGTGGAGAACTGTATACACGCTAAAAGTCCTGATTATTTTTACATGTGGAGATATGCTGGCTCTATACACGCTAAAAGTCCTGATTATTTATATGGAGTCTGGTGGAGATATGCTGGCTCTATACACGCTAAAAGTCCTGATTATTTACATGGAGTCTGGTGGAGATATGCTGGCTCTATACACGCTAAAAGTCCTGATTATTTATATGGAGTCTGGTGGAGATATGCTGGCTCTATACACGCTAAAAGTCCTGATTATTTACATGGAGTCTGGTGGAGATATGCTGGCTCTATACACGCTACAAGTCCTGATTATTTACATGGAGTCTGGTGGAGATATGCTGGCTCTATACACGCTAAAAGTCCTGATTATTTACATGGAGTCTGGTGGAGATATGCTGGCTCTATACACGCTAAAAGTCCTGATTATTTACATGGAGTCTGGTGGAGATATGCTGGCTCTATACACGCTAAAAGTCCTGATTATTTACATGGAGTCTGGTGGAGATATGCTGGCTCTATACACGCTAAAAGTCCTGATTATTTACATGGAGTCTGGTGGAG
>NW_021166637.1:27500-30000 GCF_004354835.1 Perca flavescens
CAGACACACACTTTTTGTAGCTTTTTTTTTTCCCCAACTATTTTCTAGGTTTTCTTTAGAGAAAAAAAAAAAAATAATCAACATTTTTGTCGCCTTTCTCAACGATTATTTCTGATGTTTTTGCAACAAAAAAATAAAATTTAAATCCATGCAAACATGTCCCATAGGGATGCTCATAAGTGTACCTGGTACCAGAGCACCCTAGGTCAAGGTCAATGATCGATTTCATAATCGTTTCATCTGATCTGAGTCCGTATGTTTTGGACACTCGGGTGAAGAGAGGGGCAGAGCTGTCAACCGATCACCATCTGGTGGTGAGTTGGGTCAGGGGGTGGGGAAGACTCTGGACAGACCTGGTAAGCCCAAACGTGTAGCGGGTAAATTGGGAACGTCTGGAGGAGGCCCCTGTCCAACAGACTTTCAACTCACACCTCCGGGCGGAGCTTTTCGTGCATCCCTGTGGAGGCTGGGGGCATTGAACCCGAGTGGACAATGTTCAAAGTTTCCATTGCTGAAGCTGCAGCGAGGAGCTGTGGTCTTAGGGTCTTAGGTGCCTCAAGGGGCGGTAACCCACGAACACCGTGGTGGACAACGGTGGTCAGGGAAGCCGTCCGACTGAAGAAGGAGTCTTTCCGGGATATGTTATCCCGGAGGACTCCGGAGGCAGTTGCAGGGCACCGGCAAGGGTTCAAGGGCTGCAGCCTCTGCCGTGAAAGAGGCAAAGCAGCGGGTGTGGGAGAAGTTTGGAGAAGACATGGAGAAGGACTTTCGGTCGGCACCAAAGTGCTTCTGGAAAACTGTTCGCCACCTCAGGAGGGGGGAAGGGGAACCATCCAAGCTGTGTACAGTAAGGATGGGACACTGTTGACCTCAACTGAGGAGGTAATAGGGCAGTGGAAGGAGCACTTTGAGGAACTCGTGAATCCGACTAATACGCCCTCTATGTTAGAGATGAGATCCGTCCAGAAATGCTCAAGGCTGGGTGTGGAGGGGCTGTCCTGGTTGACACGACTCTTCAACATTGCGTGGAAGTCTGGGACTGTGTCAAAGGAGTGGCAGACCGGGTGGTGGTCCCCTTAGAGGGTGTGTGCCAATTACAGGGGTATCACACTTCTCAGCCTCCCTGGTAAAGTCTACTCCAAGGTGCTGGAAAGGAGGGTTCGGCCGATAGTCGAACCTCTGTTTGAGGAGGAACAATGCGGATTCCGTCCTGGTCGTGGAACAACGGACCAGATCTTCACTCGCAAGGATCCTGGAGGGAGCCTGGGAGTATGCCCAACCGGTCTACATGTGTTTTGTGGATCTGGAGAAGGCGTATGACCGGGTCCCCCGGGAGATACTGTGGGAGGTGCTACGGGAGTATGGGGTGAGGGGGTCTCTACTCAGGGCCATCCAATCTCTGTACAACCAAAGTGAGAGCTGTGTCCGGGTTCTCGGCAGTAAGTCGGACTCGTTTCAGGTGAGGGTTGGCCTCCGCCAGGGCTGCGCTTTGTCACCAATCCTGTTTGTAATATTTATGGACAGGATATCGAGGCGTAGTCGGGGTGGGGAGGGGTTACGGTTCGGTGGCCTGTGGACTGCTCTTTGCAGATGATGTGGTCCTGATGGCATCATCGGCCTGTGACCTTCAGCACTCACTGGGTCGGTTCGCAGCCGAATGTGAAGCGGTTGGGATGAGGATCAGCACCTCTAAATCGGAGGCCATGGTTCTCAGCAGGAAACCGATGGAGTGCCTACTCCAGGTAGGGAATGAGTCCTTACCCCAAGTGAAGGAGTTCAAGTACCTTGGGGTTTTGTTCGCGAGTGAGGGACAATGGAGCGGGAGATTGGTCGGAGAATCGCGCAGCGGGTGCGGTATTACATTCAATTTAATGCAAAGCTCTTGATCTACCGGTCAGTTTTCGTTCCTACCCTCACCTATGGTCATGAAGGCTGGGTCATGACCGAAAGAACGAGATCCAGGGTACAAGAGGCTGAAATGGGTTTCCTCAGGAGGGTGGCTGGCGTCTCCCTTAGAGATAGGGTGAGAAGCTCAGTCATCCGTGAGGAGCTCGGAGAGAGCTGCTGCTTTGCGCCGAAAGGAGCCAGTTGAGGTGGTTCGGGCATCTGGTAAGGATGCCCCTGGGCGCCTCCCTAGGGAGGTGTTCCAGGCACGCCCAGCTGGGAGGAGGCCTCGGGAAGACCCAGAACTAGGTGGAGGGAGGTCCAGCTGGGAGGAGGCCTCGGGAAGACCCAGGACTAGGTGGAGGGAGGTCCAGCTGGTAGGAGGCCTCGGGAAGACCCAGGACTAGGTGGAGGCATGTCCAGCTGGTAGGAGGCCTCGGGAAGACCCAGGACTAGGTGGAGGGAGGTCCAGCTGGGAGGAGGCCTCGGGAAGACCCAGGACTAGGTGGAGGGAGGTCCAGCTGGTAGGAGGCCTCGGGAAGACCCAGGACTAGGTGGAGGGAGGTCCAGCTGGGAGGAGGCCTCGGGAAGACCCAGGACTAGGTGGAGGGAGGTC
>NW_021166637.1:37500-42500 GCF_004354835.1 Perca flavescens
CTACATACTACTCTCTGCTGTCTACTGTGTTTCTCTACATACTACTCTCTACTGCTGTCTCTCTACATACTACTCTCTACTGCTGTCTCTACATACTACTCTCTACTGCTGTCTCTCTACATACTACTCTCTACTGCTGTCTCTACATACTACTCTCTACTGCTGTCTCTCTACATACTACTCTCTACTGCTGTCTCTCTACATCTCTACTACTCTCTCTACTACTCTCTCTCTCTACATACTACTCTCTACTGCTATCTCTCTACATACTACTCTCTACTGCTGTCTCTCTACATACTGCTCTCTACTGCTGTCTCTCTACATACTGCTCTCTGCTGCTCTCTCTACATACTACTCTCTACTGCTGTCTCTCTACATACTACTCTCTACTGCTGTCTCTCTACATACTACTCTCTACTGCTGTCTCTACATACTACTCTCTACTGCTGTCTCTCTACATACTACTCTCTACTGCTGTCTCTCTACATACTACTCTCTACTGCTGTCTCTCTACATACTACTCTCTATTGCTGTCTCTCTACATACTACTCTCTACTGCTGTCTCTCTACATACTACTCTCTACTGCTGTCTCTCTACATACTACTCTGTACTGCTGTCTCTCTACATACTACTCTCTACTGCTGTCTCTCTACATACTACTCTGTACTGCTGTCTCTCTACATACTACTCTGTACTGCTGTCTCTCTACATACTACTCTCTACTGCTGTCTCTCTACATGTAGGTGCTCTACCCTGAAGGCATCGTTAGGAGCAGACCGGGACAAAGGGGAGACGAGGACATGAACAAACATGACTCAGCAGCCACAAGAAACACTTTCACTTCACCTTAATGTTTCTGCTCTGATCCCCTTTAGCAGTTTAGTCCTGCTGACTTTAGCTTTGCATGGATTTATGTATGTCTATTTCACAGTTATGAGAGTTTCTCTTTAGGTTTACATGTATTTATTTATGTCTATTTCACAGTAATGCGAGTCTCTTTAGGTTTGCATGTATTTATTTATGTCTATTTCACAGTTATGAGAGTTTCTCTTTAGGTTTACATGTATTTATTTATGTCTATTTCACAGTTATGAGAGTTTCTCTTTAGGTTTGCATGTATTTATTTATGTCTATTTCACAGTAATGCAAGTCTCTTTAGGTTTACATGTATTTATTTAGGTCTATTTCACAGTTATGAGAGTTTCTCTTTAGGTTTGCATGTATTTATTTAGGTCTATTTCACAGTTATGAGAGTTTCTCTTTAGGTTTGCATGTATTTATGTATGTCTATTTCACAGTAATGCGAGTCTCTTTAGGTTTGCATGTATTTATTTATTTACGTCACTGCTGTGGGAGTCTCTCTGCAGGCTGGACTAACTCTAAGACTCTGGTTTTCTTGTCGAACCCTGAAGGAAGGCAGCGAGCAGCCTCTGTCATTCAAAATACAGGAAGCGTGCTGGGAAATCCCCTCCAGGGCAAGAAGGGTGAGGTCATGCCAGGCTGCGTGGGGGGAGGAAGGGAGGAGAAGGGAGGGAGGGAGGGTGGAGAAGGGAGGGAGGAAGGGAGGAGAAGGGAGGGAGGAAGGAATGTACTTTTAACTAAAATGACGTCTATTTGTGATGATTTCTTCCGGATGATTATGAGTTCTGCTATGTGAAAGGAACGGTTTCTTTAGCAGCATAGTTGATCTGAGTTTGGGAAACGTTTGAAAACTGAAACTGAAACGTCGGTCCGATAAATCGTACGAGCGTCGGACTCTTTGTGAAGGAGCCACGGAAACAGAGAACCAATCAAATCGCTGAAACCTGTCGAGCTTCACGTCAGATAAAAGTTAACTCTGACCAGCCCTGCAGGTCTCAACTGGTCTGTGGTTTCTAGAAAGACAGACAGGCACACAGAGAGACAGACACACACACAGAGAGACAGGCAGACAGACACACAGAGAGACCGGCAGACACACAGAGACAGGTAGAGAGACAGGCAGAGAGACACACAGACAGGCAGAGAGACAGAGAGACAGACACACACACACAGAGAGACAGGCAGAGAGAGAGACCGACAGGCAAGGGAAATTTTAGATGTACAGTAACACACACACACACACACACACACACACACACACACACACACACACACACACACACACACACACACACACACACACACACACACACACACACACACACACACACACACACACACACCTTCTGTTACAGGTCATCCCTGAACAGAGACAGCTGTAGGTAAGATATCAACTGTAGCAGTTTCAAATAATTATTTACAAATTACTTAGTCTCTGTTGTTATTAATAATAATAATAATATTATTATTATTATTAATAGTATAATAATAATATTATATTAATAATATTATTAATATAATAATATTAATTATTATTATTATTATTATTATTATTATTATTATTATTATTATTATTATTATTATTATACACATTACACACCGGCTATATGCTCAGAGAGAGATGTCAGAGTGGGGGGGGCTGCACATGGAAACTGCCCCAAGCAAGTGTGGGTTCTCTCCACTGGCTTCCTGTTTGTTTCAACAATAAAAGTGTGAAATAATGAAAACATGTCTTATATTTTAGATTCTTCAAAGTAGCCACCCTTTGCTTTTTTTCTGTCACCTGTCTGTCTTACCAGTCTGGGTCACCTGACTGTGTCTGTGTCACCTGACTGTGTCTGTGTCACCTGTCTGTGTCTGTGTCACCTGTCTGTGTCTGTGTCACCTGTCTGTCTTACCAGTCTGTGTCACCTGTCTGTGTCTGTGTCACCTGTCTGTCTTACCAGTCTGTGTCACCTGTCTGTGTGTGTCACCTGTCTGTGTCTGTGTCACCTGACTGTGTGTGTCACCTGTCTGTGTCTGTGTCACCTGTCTGTCTTACCAGTCTGTGTCACCTGTCTGTGTCACCTGTCTGTGTCACCTGTCTGTCTTACCAGTCTGTGTCACCTGACTGTGTGTGTTACCTGTCTGTGTCACCTGTCTGTGTGTGTCACCTGTCTGTGTGTGTCACCTGTCTGTGTCACCTGTCTGTGTGTGTCACCTGTCTGTGTCACCTGTCTGTCTTACCTGTCTGTGTCACCTGTCTGTGTCACCAGTCTGTGTCACCTGACTGTGTGTTACCTGTCTGTGTCACCTGTCTGTCTTACCAGTCTGTGTCACCTGTCTGTCTGTCTTACCAGTCTGTGTCACCTGTCTGTGTGTGTTACCTGTCTGTGTCTGTGTCACCTGTCGGTCTGTCTTACCAGTCTGTGTCACCTGTCTGTGTGTGTTACCTGTCTGTGTCACCTGTCTGTCTTACCTGTCTGTGTCACCTGTCTGTCTTACCAGTCTGTGTCACCTGACTGTGTGTGTTACCTGTCTGTGTCACCTGTCTGTCTTACCTGTCTGTGTCACCTGTCTGTCTTACCTGTCTGTGTCACCTGTCTGTGTCACCCTAAAGTCTAACTCACACAGACTCAACCGATCAGTCCAACCGATTGGAGGCTGAAGCTGAACCTTCAAAAACCTTCAGCGTCAAATACTACTACTACTACTACTACTACTACTACTACTACTACTACTACTACTACTACTACTACTACTACTACTACTATAAAAGCAACAGCAGCTTGGGGGGAGAAACTGTGACCAAATCTGCTGCAGGGCTAACTATTCAAACACACTCACAGCTAAGACACTAAGTTATGTCTACGTATGCAACTAAATACACGGATAATATAGAAATAAAAGAGGCGGGAAGATCAGGGGAGCATTGTGAAAACAGAACGCATTGTCAAATCTAATTTTTGCACAATAAAATCGATCTATATGATCTATATTCCATACACAGACGTGGAGGTTTCAGTATTTGTGTGTGTGGATGGAAAGCAGTGAGAGGAAATCCTCGCCGCTGAGAGACTCGCGTCACTGCGGTGGGAGACGAGAGAGTTTCCCCTGAGTCAGACGGAGATAATTACCCAGGATGCCGTGCACGCGGACAGACAGCTGAGTCCTCAGGATCAGGATGGGCTTCTTCCCTTTTCTGTGGAAAAAGAAAAAGGAGTTCAGAAAGAAAGCTGAAACCTCAGAGGAATATTTGACTTTCTGGAGACACACTAAACACTCAGAACATGGGGCTAACACACGGCTAACACACGGCTAACACACGGCTAACACACGGCTAACACACGGCTAACACCCGGCTAACACGCAAACAGACACGCAACTAAACCACCGCGAACACACAGACTTGGGAGTTTTAAATGGACTTTACTGAGACTCTGAACTGAACAAAAATGGCATGAAAAACATCAAAAAAAAGCAACAAAAAGGCAAGAAAAATATCCAAAAAAGGCGACAAAAAGGTGACAAAAAAGGCAAGAAAAATATCAAAAAAAGGCAACAAAAACATCCAAAAAAAGGCAAGAAAAATATATAAAAAAAGGCAAGAAAAACATCCAAAAAAAGGCAAGAAAAATATCCAAAAAAGGCAACAAAAAGGTGACAAAAAAGGCGACAAAAAAGGTGACAAAAAAGGCGACAAAAACATCCAAAAAAAGGCAACAAAAACATCCAAAAAAGGCAACAAAAAGGTGACAAAAAAGGCAAGAAAAATATCAAAAAAAGGCAAGAAAAATATCAAAAAAAGGCAACAAAAACATCCAAAAAAAGGCAAGAAAAATATCCAAAAAAGGCAACAAAAAGGTGACAAAAAAGGCGACAAAAATATCCAAAAAAGGCAACAAAAACATCCAAAAAAGGCAACAAAAAGGTGACAAAAAAGGTGACAAAAAAGGTGACAAAAAAGGCGACAAAAACATCCAAAAAAGGCAACAAAAACATCCAAAAAAGGCAACAAAAAGGTGACAAAAAAAGGTGACAAAAAGGTGACAAAAAAGGTGACAAAAACATCCAAAAAGGCAAGAAAAATATCCAAAAAAAGCGACCAAAAAGGCGACAAAAAAGCGAACCCAGTGAACACAAACAGACTTCCTGCTAG
>NW_021166637.1:45000-47500 GCF_004354835.1 Perca flavescens
CCAAATTAAACCTAGAAAAAAATGCAAAAATGTTGAATGCATGTGTGTGTGTGTGGCTGTGTGTGTGTGTCTCTGTCTGCCTCTGTGTATGTGTGTGTCTGTGTGTGTGTGTGTGTGTCTCTGTCTCTGTGTGTGTGTGTGTCTGTGTCTCTGTGTGTGTGTGTGTGTATGTCTGTCTGTGTGTCTCTTTGTGTGTGTCTCTGTGTATGTATGTCTGTCTCTTTGTGTGTGTGCGTTACTGTGCATGCATGCGTGTGCATGCATGTGTGCGTTACTGTGTAACTGTGTTATTGTGTGTGTGTGTGTGTGTGAGTGTGTGAGTGTGTGTTACTTTAATTTAAAAAGACATATAGACACTTCATTATCCATTTCTGTATCAAAGAGTTGCACATCCACATACATATTTGGCCCTTCATATGAAAGAATGTAGGTTAAACAACAGGTTTGGGGGTGTGTGTGTGTGTGTGTGTGTGTGTGTGTGTGTGTGTGTGTGTGTGTGTGTAAACAAAAGGTTTGGGCTGGGCTATGGCTATCAAAAGAGACGCGTCACACCGTTTACTGGGTGGACTTTACAAACAATACACACAGCAGCGGCTGCTCTGATTGGTTTAAGGTGCGACTCTCCTTACAGTGACTCGGCTCTGATTGGTTGAAGGTGTTACTCAGTCTCCCCCCCCCCAGAGAGAACAGAGTCAAATGGCCCAATCCCAAAGTCCAGACTCTGGAGTTGAAATTCGTAAGGGCTTAGGGTTGTCCAGATGTCGACTTTAAAAGGGCGAGAGGGTTTGAGTCTCCGAGCCCTTCCTGCGAGGCTGTGATAGGTTGTTTATGGTTCATGTAAGGGATGTATTTGGGTTAATCATCATTCAAAATATATTCCAGGGGTTCATATTGTTGTATGTCACACTGTATGGATTGTTAGACTGTACCTCAACCATAAAATAAAACAAAGGGAGGACTGATAGGTTTGGTATTTGTGCATGCAGATGTTTGAATGTATCGTATCTATTCTAAGGAGCTTCTAGGTTTGTAAATCTATTATGAGTTTGGGGCACAACTTTCCCACAGAGGAACTGGAGCCAGGAATGTGGGAATCTATTAGGATCATCAGCCATAAAGGTGCAGTTTAAGAGTAAACTGGTGGGCTGACATGGATAGCTTAAGCTGTGTGAGCACAAAAAGAGTTTAAAAAGGACCCATTCTGATGTACATGTTGGTCACCCTTGGGTGTCCCAGTGTCATGAAAGTTTGTTCACCGTTTGAATAAAGCTGCATTTGATTTATACACATCCGACTGGTCATTAGCTGGGCCATTTCTTTCCCTAAAATAAAAAATCTGCGATTATTTTATAAAAAAAAAACAACTTGATTTACGATTTGATTTCCCCCCCCCTTCCATTTAAAACTAAATAACTGCGAACCGTAAATATATTTTAAAAATATATATTTATTGTATTTAATTAAAGTGCATCAACAAACAAAATTGCAAAGGCAAACCCTTTCTCTGAGTGAAAAGTCACTGTGCAGTGTGCATCAAACATTGTTAAACATCCAAATTATTTATACTGTATTTGGATATTAAAAAAAAATAAATCGATTTTTTGAAAATATGAAAATCGATTTGACCTACCAACTCGATTTTAAAATCAAATTGATTTTTTTCCCATCCCTACTGCTCGTCATCTTTGATGTTTCCCGACATCATTTCTGAGTTAGACCAAAAGGGAAATCTGGACATTACAAAAGGTAAACATCAGCCTGCCACACGAACAAGGAACAGACCGACCTGGTGTCCAGCTGGTTCAACTAGAGCTTGAAATAATGTGGAATCAGGCAGCCATCTCCTGATCCTCGGCTGTGTGGAAAGCATCGACAGAACAGTTCAGGCCAAAAGTTTGGACACACCTTCTCATTCAATGAGTTTCCTTTTTATTTTCATGACTATTTACATTGTAGATTCTCACTGAATGCATCAAAACTATGAATGAACACATATGGAATTATGTACTTAACAAAAAAGTGTGAAATAACTGAAAACATGTCTTATATTTTAGATTCTTCAAAGTAGCCACCCTTTGCTTTTTTATTAATAAGGGAAATAATTCCACTAATGAACCCAGACAAAGCACACCTGTGAAGGTAAAACCATTTCAGGTGACTACCTCATGAAGCTCATTGAGAGAACACCAAGGGTTTGCAGAGTTATCAAAAAAAGCAAAGGGTGGCTACTTTGAAGAATCTAAAATATAAGACATGTTTTCAGTTATTTCACACTTTTTTGTTAAGTACATAATTCCATATGTGTTCATTCATAGTTTTGATGCCTTCAGTGAGAATCTACAATGTAAATAGTCATGAAAATATAAAGGAAACTCATTGAATGAGAAGGTGGGTCCTAACTTTTGGCCTGTACTGTATTTCAATGATAATAAACTGTTTATTTTGGACAAATGCCTCTCCCAAGAAACATACACAGACATAATAGGTTTAAAATTATTCA
>NW_021166637.1:52500-85000 GCF_004354835.1 Perca flavescens
GCAGTAACATTAGGTCTCTCTCAGCGCTGCAGCAGTAACATTAGGTCTCTCTCAGCAGTAACATTAGGTCTCTCTCAGCAGTAACATTAGGTCTCTCTCAGCAGTAACTCTCTCAGCAGTAACATTAGGTCTCTCTCAGCAGTAACATTAGGTCTCTCTCAGCGCTGCAGCAGTAACATTAGGTCTCTCTCAGCAGTAACATTAGGTCTCTCTCTCAGCGCTGCAGCAGTAACATTAGGTCTCTCTCAGCAGTAACATTAGGTCTCTCTCAGCAGTAACATTAGGTCTCTCAGCGCTGCAGCAGTAACATTAGGTCTCTCTCAGCAGTAACATTAGGTCTCTCTCAGCAGTAACATTAGGTCTCTCTGCAGCAGTAACATTAGGTAACTCTCAGCAGCAGTAACATTAGGGTCTCTCTGCAGCAGTAACATTAGGTCTCTCTCTGCAGCAGTAACATTAGGTCTCTCTCAGCAGTAACATTAGGGTCTCTCTCAGCAGTAACATTAGGTCTCTCTCAGCAGTAACATTAGGTCTCTCTCAGCAGTAACAGCAGTAACATTAGGTCTCTCTCAGCAGTAACATTAGGTCTCTCTCAGCGCTGCAGCAGTAACATTAGGTCTCTCTCAGCAGTAACATTAGGTCTCTCTCAGCTGCAGCAGTAACATTAGGTCTCTCTCAGCAGTAACATAGGGTCTCTCTCTGCAGCAGTAACATTAGGTCTCTCTCAGCAGTAACATTAGGTCTCTCTCAGCACTGCAGCAGTAAACATTAGTCTCTCTCTCAGTAACATTAGGTCTGTCTCAGCAGTAACATTAGGTCTCTCAGCAGTAACATTAGGTCTCTCTCAGCAGTAACATTAGGTCTCTCTCAGCAGTAACATTAGGTCTCTCTCAGGTAACATTAGGTCTCTCTCTCTCAGCAGTAACATTAGGGTCTCTCTCAGCAGTAACATTAGGTCTCTCTCAGCAGTAACATTAGGTCTCTCTCAGCAGTAACATTAGGTCTCTCTCAGCAGTAACATTAGGTCTCTCTCAGCAGTAACATTAGGTCTCTCTCTGCAGCAGTAACATTAGCAGTAACATTAGGTCTCTCTCTCAGCAGTAACATTAGGTCTCTCTCTCAGCAGTAACATTAGGTCTCTCTCTCAGCAGTAACATTAGGTCTCTCTCAGCAGTAACATTAGGTCTCTCTCAGCACTGCAGCAGTAACATTAGGTCTCTCTCAGCAGTAACATTAGGTCTCTCTCAGCAGTAACATTAGGTCTCTAACATTAGTAACATTAGGTCTCTCAGCAGTAACATTAGGTCTCTCTCAGCAGTAACATTAGGGTCTCTCTCAGCAGTAACATTAGGTCTCTCTCAGCAGTAACATTAGGTCTCTCTTAGGTAACATTAGGTCTCTCAGCAGTAACATTAGGTCTCTCTGCAGCAGTAACATTAGGTCTCTCTCTGCAGCAGTAACATTAGGCAGCAGTAACATTAGGTCTCTCTCTCAGCGATGCAGCAGTAACATTAGGTCTCTCTCAGCAGTAACATTAGGTCTCTCTCTCAGCAGTAACATTAGGTCTCTCTCAGCAGTAACATTAGGTCTCTCTGCAGCAGTAACATTGGGTCTGCAGCAGTAACATTAGGTCTCTCTCAGCGCTGCAGCAGTAACATTAGGTCTCTCTCAGCGCTGCAGCAGTAACATTAGGTCTCTCTCAGCGCTGCAGCAGTAACATTAGGTCTCTCTCAGCGCTGCAGCAGTAACATTAGGTCTCTCTGCAGCAGTAACATTAGGTCTCTCTCTCAGCAGTAACAGGCAGTAACATTAGGTCTCTCTCAGCAGTAACATTAGGTCTCTCTCAGCAGTAACATTAGGTCTCTCTCAGCAGTAACATTAGGTCTCTCTCAGCGCTGCAGCAGTAACATTAGGTCTCTCTCAGCGCTGCAGCAGTAACATTAGGTCTCTCTCAGCGCTGCAGCAGTAACATTAGGTCTCTCTCAGTAACATTAGGTCTCTGCAGCAGTAACATTAGGTCTCTCTCAGGCTCTGCAGCAGTAACATTAGGGTCTCTCTGCAGCAGTAACATTAGGTCTCTCTCAGCACTGCAGCAGTAACATTAGGTCTCTCTCTGCAGCAGTAACATTAGGTCTCTCTCAGCACTGCAGGTGCAGCAGTAACATTAGGTCTCTCTCAGCGCTGCAGCAGTAACATTAGGTCTCTCTCTCAGCGCTGCAGCAGTAACATTAGGTCTCTCTCAGCGCTGCAGCAGTAACATTAGGTCTCTCTCTTTTTTTTTTTTTTTTAAAAAGACATTTTGGGCACATTTTTTGAAAATAATGTAAGACTATCCAACTATACAGGGGGGACAAAAGAAAAAAAAAAACTTTAAAAGGCGGCAAATTTGGCATTTTATTTGATGTTTTTGTCGCTTTTATCGACACATTTGTTATTTTTAGATGTTTAGGTCGCGTGTTTTCAACATTTAGGACTATTTTCCTGACCTCTCGGTCACTTTATTCTCCGTTTTTGTTGCATTTTGTCTAGCCCTATAACCTGCCTACATGAAGTCTACATTGTTGGGGGGTTAAAGTACACAAACAGTTTTTTTAGGCATTTTCTGCACTTTCTTTGGGCCTTTTTGTCATTTTATTTGATGTTTTTGTCGCTTTTATCGACACATTTGTTATTTTTAGATGTTTTCGTCACTTGTTATCAACATTTAGGACTGTCTTTTCTCCGTTTTAGTAGATTTTCGTCGAGGTCTATAACCGGCCTACATGAAGTTTACATTGTTGGGGGGTTGAGGTAAACACGTTTTTTTTAGGCATTTTATGCATTGTTTTCTCATTTTTTGTCATTTTATTTGACGCTTTTGTTGCTTTTGTTATTTTTTGATGTTTTCATCACTTGTTTTCAACGTTTAGGACTGTTTTCCTGACCTCTCGCACTTTTCTCAGGTTTTGTTGCATTTTGTCGAGCCCTATAACCGATCTATATAAAGTCTGGGTGGTGATGGCGCAGTGGATATGTCACAAGCCTTTGGTGTGGCAGACCTGGGTTCAATTCCCACTGCGATACATCGACCAATGTGTCCCTGAGCAAGACACTTAACCCCTAGTTGCTCCAGAGGTGTGTGACCTCTGATATGTAACAATTGTAATTCGCTTTGGATAAAAGCGTCAGCTAAATGACATGTAATGTAATTTACATGTAAAAAAAGTCTACATTGTTGGGGGGTCTGGGACATCAGGATGTCACACAGGACCCCCCCCGGCAGAGAATCAGCCAACCTGGTCTGAACGAGTCCTCTGTGTCGGTGATATCACGTCTCAGGATCTCTGCAGGTCGAGCCCCGAGGCATCATGGGAATAATTAGGGAGTCTGTAGGAGGAATGTGATCCATCGGGACCGGACCGGACCGGCTCTTTATCTGATGCTGCAGATTCCAACGGGCTCCAAACGCCTCGCACAAGGCTGGACTGCATCTCTGGGGCCTTCTGACCACCCCCCCCCCTCTTCAGAGAGTCTCTGGGTGATTTTTTTTGGTCATTTTGGGTGCATTTTATTTTATTTTTAATTTTTCTTTTTTTTACATTTCTTGCACTTTGACATTTTTTAAAGAATTTTTTGACACGTTTTGTCACTTTTTCAACTTTTACTTTTGATGTTTTCTTTTCCAAAGTTTTATGTCTTTATCTGATATTGCAGATTCCCGCGGGGCTTTGAACGCAACACATGCTCCTGCAGAAACACACCGACTGATCACCGTCACATCTTAAAGTGCCCATATTATGAAAAATAATAATAATGGGATTTGGGGTGTTTTTTGGTGCCACACACATACACACTTTGAATAAATCTATCCATGGTGTTCTGAGTGAGATCCGGTTTCTGAATGATTCTTGCCTTCAGTCTCCTGGTGAGCTGGTCTAAATCTGCATGGCTTTTTACGTCACTAGCCGAGACCAGGGACCTAGGGGGCTAACCGTTAGCATGCTAGCTCGTTCTCAATGGCAAAACACTGCTACAACACACACTAGTTCACCATAATCTCCAAAAGAATTACTTCCATGTCCCTGTTCTGCAGGTATTCCTCGTTTAGAAGAAGTCTCCGGCTAATCCTGCCTTGTACTGACTGAAGTTAGAGAAACAGCTAGCTAGCTCATGTAGTCTTACCTAGCTACTGAGCATGTAGTCTTACCTAGCTACTGAGCATGTAGTCTTACCTAGCTACTGAACATGTAGTCTTACCTAGCTACTGAGCATGTAGTCCTTACCTAGCTACTGAACATGTAGTCCTAGCTACTGAACTAGTCTTACCTAGCTACTGAGCATGTAGTCTTACCTAGCTACTGAGCATGTAGTCTTACCTAGCTACTGAGCATGTAGTCTGTAGCTACTGAGCATGTAGTCCTTACCTAGCTACTGAGCATGTAGTCCTTACCTAGCTACTGAGCATGTAGTCTTACCTAGCTACTGAGCATGTAGTCTTACCTAGCTACTGAGCATGTAGTACCTAGCTACTGAACATGTAGTCTTACCTAGCTACTGAGCATGTAGTCCTTACCTAGCTACTGAACATGTAGTCCTTACCTAGCTACTGAACATGTAGAGCTACTGAGCATGTAGTCTTACCTAGCTACTGAGCATGTAGTCTTACCTAGCTACTGAGCATGTAGTCTCACCTAGCTACTGAGCATGTAGTCCTTACCTAGCTACTGAGCATGTAGTCCTTGAGCTACTGAGCATGTAGTCTTACCTAGCTACTGAGCATGTAGTCTTACCTAGCTACTGAGCATGTAGTCTTACCTAGCTACTGAACATGTAGTCTTACCTAGCTACTGAGCATGTAGTCTTACCTAGCTACTGAACATGTAGTCTTACCTAGCTACTGAGCATGTAGTCTTACCTAGCTACTGAGCATGGTAGGTAGCATCTCCAGACGGACCTGACCAAAAGTTATCAAAAGAATTTTGCTACGTTAAAGTATGCGCAATTTACAACCAAATTAATTTTCGCAGCTAGCCACAAAACAAACTTTAGCATATCTCGGCCAAATTAAAGTATCAGCACTAAACTTGGTATTATTGTTCAACATTCCACTCTGAGACTCTGTACCAAATCTGGTGAAGAGCAGCCATTAGGGGGCGCTATCATGAACGTAGACGCGTTTTGCCAAATAAGTCAATGCATTTAAATGGGAAATTTGCAATGGCAATATCTCTGCCGTAGTAAATGCTATCATCACAAAACTTGAGATGCCGCTCTGAGGCTCTACACCAAATTTGGCAAAGATTGGCCATCAGGGGGCGCTATAGTCAACATAGACCAGTTTTGGCCCTGTTACTCAGTCAGTGTTAATGGGATATTTGCAACGGCAACGTACCACAGACCTTGCGGCTCACACCTCTCGATCTTTACTGATGTTTGCCTCCCCACGTTACGATTTGGGTCCAACTTTTGGGACTTTTTTAAAAAGACATTTTGACCTCTTTTTTTGACTTTTTGCTGGTCTACGCAGCCTTAGCGTATCAGCCCTATTATTATTTTCATATAACACTAACTCACTGTATTCCGTAAGAACAGTCAAATGTGCCTAAAACATATCAACGCGTGGAAAGAGAAGCGTGATTGGTTGTCCTGTCTCCGGGGGGCGGGTCTGACTTGCACACATACTGGAGTTTGGCTGACACATTTTGGGAGAAATGTATAAAAGCAGTCGGCAGACACCGTGAGGGCTCACAGAGTTTCCAGCTGCTGGAAGTGTGTGTGTCCCTTTAAGAAGTCCCAACATTTGCATCATATTGAAGAATCCCTGGGAACTGATTTGACTGAAAGTTATTCAATAAAAAGACATGTTTGGGCCGGCCGGGCGAGGTCAAACACACACTGCTGAGTCATGATCTCCTGCAGAACTTTGGCCTCAGACAGCTGAGTCATGATCTCCTGCAGAACTTTGGCCTCTGAGATATCTGAGGGATGAGATCATCACTGACGAGTATGTGGGTCTTCACATCATTACAGGTTTTTCTGCTTCTTTTCAAAGAGAAGTTTTTTTGTGTCTCTGTGTGTCTGTGTGCTTGTGTATGTCTGTGTGTGCTTGTGCATGTATGTGTGTGTGCCTGTGTGAGTATGTCTCTGTATGTGTGCTTGTGTATGTCTGTGTGTGCTTATGTATGTCTGTGTGTGCTTGTGCATGTCTGTGTGTGTGCCTGTGTGAGTATGTCTCTGTGTGTGTGCTTGTGTATGCGAGAGAGTGTGTGTGCTTGTGCATGTATGTGTGTCTCTGTGAGTGCGCATGGCTGCGTGAGAGTGTGTCTCTGTGTGTAACATGACTGAAGTGTAACAGGGACTTCTGGTCAGACTGTGAGGCACAAAGCTGCGTTCACTTCCTGTTTGGAAAACTGCACGCCGATCCAAACAGGAAGCATCATTAGTCAGCTAACCAGCAGGAAACACACACACACACGATGGGAGAGTGCTCTGGTTTATTGGCATTTCTTTAAACCAATCACAATCATCTTGGGCGGTGCTAAGCAATTATGTTTACCCTATCTCTAGATCCAATCATTATCCAAAATATTAGCCTTTCAGATTTTCTGCTCACCAGATCCATGTCCACTTTCTCACAGCTTACTTCTCACCAGATCCATGTCCACTTTCTCACAGCTTACTTCTCACCAGATCCATGTCCACTTTCTCAAAGCCTGCTGCATTGATAGCTCCACCTACGTAAACACCTTCCCGTAATCAACGGCACCAGAACGCCGCCAAAATGCCCAATATTCAGCAGAACCAGAAGCCTGGATTTGGTGCATCCCTACTTTAAACCAATCACAATCATCGTGGGCGGGGCTAAGCTCCGGACGGAGCCACGGTGCCTCTGCTAAATAGTTTTGGGGAGGAACTTGTTTTGATGGAAGCAGTTTCTCTGAACTAGGGGTGGGAGATATTGACAAAAATGAATATCTCGATTTTTTTTTTTCAATATCTCGATATCGATATTCAGACGATATTTTTGAAATCCTTCTAGAAGTTAAAAGAAGCCCTGTTCGGAGGCTATTTCGGTGGTTCTCTTGGGAAAATGTACAAGCAAGATGAAATCATAACAATAAACAAAGGGCTCTGTTCTGTAACATATGGCACACAACCATGTCCTTATTGGAAGAAGTCTTGGAGCTGGGACAGGGCCGGGTCAGACCAGGTTCTGATAGTCCTTCTACTGGGCTGTATAGTCCTTCTGACCAGGATGCATGCTGGGATCAGGAGTTGGATGTGATCTGACTGATGCATGCTGGGATCAGGAGTTGGATGTGATCTGACTGATGACCTGTAACCTGTATTGATTAGTTCAGTGTGTTGTATCGTGGTCCTGTATTGATTAGTACTTGTATAAATATACACCGACAGGGTAAGAACTAGTAGCAGCTTACTCTCGTGCGGGAGGATCGTTATTTTGTACAAAAAATACAGTCAAACAAACCCCTACTGTATTAAAATCGCTACATATAATTGTTTAGAAGGTTATAGTGTGAGTTATTTGTTTTCTCATTAACTTCCTTCAGCTCTTTTCATGTTTGGGGGGTCGGATTGTACAAATTATGAAATATTCGATATCCCAATTTTGCATATCGTCCAGACAACTTGGATATTATCGTCTAAACGATATATCGCCCACCTCTACTCTGAACACAATCCGTCCCCAAAATGCAGACTGAACCGGTTTAAAAACTCATTTGTGCCGACATCAATTTAAAATGTTAAACAATAATACTTCTTAAAAAGGGGAACTACAGTTTTTTTTCAAGCTGAATCTCAGTCACTGGTCCATTATTAAGAGAGATCGCTGCAGTCGGCAGCAGAGAAACAAGTTGTAATCTAAGTTAATAGCAATTGTACAGCTTGTGTTTACCTTCACAAAAGTTCAGTTTTTCCACTGACAGACTCAGATTATTATTCTAAGAGTCTGACAACATTATGGAAAGGATCCCTACAGAGATAGACCTTTTAGTTAAAGAGTAAGATCCTTTTTTTAAACATTAAAACATCCTCAAAATTCCGTTCGCTAAACCCACCAAACTCCATGTAAATAATCAGTGATTTTAGCATCGTAAAACACACTTCATTCAAAGTCGACAGAAACAAAATAAAATTATGAAAAGCTGTTTTCGGTCGTCTGTCCACTTTACCAACCATCACAACTCTAGTTTTGGTTGAAATAAACACATAATTTACTGATTGACATGTGGAGATATGTTGGCTCTATACACGCTAAAAGTCCTGATTATTTACATGGAGTCTGGTGGGTTTCGTACCAGCAACCTCAGAGCTGTTTCTAGTTAAACAAAAAGGGCTTACAGAGGTTTTAAAAGGTCTCTCTCTGTAGGGAACCTTTCCATAATGTTGTCACACAGTTAGAATAATAATCTGTCTGTCAGCAGCAAAACGAGCACTTTAAAAAAAAAAAAAAAGGTAAATACAAGCTGCACATATGCCCTGTTAACTTACATTACAGCTTGTTTCACCTCTCGCTTAATACTGGACCAATGTCAAAGATTGTTGTTCCTATTAGTCACAAAGACATAGGACAACAGGTTAAAAAAGGGTACTTATCCTCTAAAGGCAGTATGGGTTGTGATAAAATATAATGGTGTTCTTTTATTGTGGCTCATTGATTTGCACAGTGTTTACTTGTGTTTGGTTGTTCTTATTGTTCCTATTTATTCATTTTGTCTTATTGTTTCTATCTATTGTTCTTCACTGTATGTGCAGCTAAAGTTGTCAGTGCTGGAGTCAAGAAACGTTTCCCCAAGGGGACAATGAAATAAAATTCAAAAGGGATCTGAACACACTTCACTGATACACACATCTGATTGGACTGAAGATAAAGTGAACAGCAGCAAAGCACCTTTAAATGTTGAGTGATTCCTGAGTGAACTAAGCCAGAAAAAAATTTAAATAAAAATCTGACACCAAACTCCATTCAAAAATATGGCCTTTTTAATGTGGAAGAGATCATTAGCAACGATACCTACCAAAACCCAAGACTGATCAATCGGTTCAAGTATTCTGGAAAGTTCGGCAACAAGCAGCACTGCATCTCTTTTTTACAGAATACATATTGAATGGAAAGATGTAAGACTTTAATCATTCTCAACGTGGCTAAAATACCCAAGAACGCACTAAATTGCCAGATTTTTAAACGGAGTTCGGAATGTCACCAATATCTTGATGGAAAACAGGGTTTATGGCTTTAAATCTTTTTAACTTTAGGAGGTAAAGTTATGAAACACAACTTGTGTTCTGTACAGATGTAAATGTATCCCATTTAAGACTTTAAATTATTCTCTTAATGGCCAAATTACCAAGAATACCATAAATCGCCAGATTTGTAAACTGAGTTTGGCTGGTCGCCATGATCTTTGCTTCACACCTGTGGGTTTAAACCATTTAACTTTAGTGGTAAAGTTATCGAACAAGACTTGTTTGCAGTAGAGATGTAGATTTATCCTATTTTTAAGACTTTAAATAATTCTATAAAGTGAACAAATTACAAAGAACACATTAAATCGCCTGATTTTTGAAAGGGAGTTTGGCGTGTCACCAATCTCCTGAGGGAAAACTGAGTATTTAATGTTTGTTTTACACCTGTTGCGTTAAACATTGTTTAAATTTAGTTTTAAAGTGATCCAACAAGACTTATTTACTCTTAAGTGTAAATCGGCAGGTATTTAGTTGAGTTAGTTCTGTTTTAGTTTAATGACCCACCTTTAGAGGCGCCTCGAGCAGCTTGTGTATCCCGGCGATCTGCTCACTGAGCGGCAGGTTCTCCTCCACGCTCACCGTCGGAGGTCTCCGAGGCTCGGGGAAGTTTGTGCAGATAAACGGGTCCGAGTCCTCCAGGTACTGGATTCGGCAAACGAAAGAGGCCATGGCCGTGCGACCGCGACCCTTCTGCGGCTAAAAGAGTCCGTGTGGCTCGGTGTAGACGCGCCCAACTCTCCGGAGGAACTTTTTAAATGGAGAAAATCCACCCGGTCTGCGCTGAAGCGACTTCGGGGAGGTAAAGCTGCTGTGGAAATATGAGCACTTCTGGTAAAAACTTTCAAAATAAAAGCAGTTTTGACAGTTTTCAAATTAAAAGCAGTTTGGGCAGTTTTCAAAATAAAAGCAGTTTTGGGAGTTTTCAAAATGAAAGCAGTTTTGACAGTTTTCAAAATAAAAGTAGTTTGGGCAGTTTTATTTATTTATTTATTTTTATTTTTTACAACATTGTTACTTTTAGATTCCCCAGTGTCAGGGCGAGCCTGTGGCATATATAGGCAGGATAGGCAAATGCTAGGGGCGCCCAAATTAGTAAAGAAAAGTTAAAGATCATTTTCTTTTAAATGTCGGCAAAAGCAACCTTTTTTTCTGATGTTTTGTTGAAAAAAAAAACCCGCCAAAAATGTTAAAAAATAACGCCAAAAAAACGTGAAAAAAAAAACAACAGCCTACAAACACATTAGGACTATTGGATCAAATTCCGAAAGTCGAATATAATTTAAATAGTAAAAAAACTCAATACCATTCAAATGTGATTTTTTTTAAATGTATAAATAGGTTGGCTAACGTTAGCTAATCTCCCTCTTCTCATGTCACCAAGGGCGTCCATTGGGATTTCGGATCATGGATTGGATCAAATCTTGGAAATGTTTTTTTATATCTGGATCAAACCTACCCTTTGGGTTTTTCAAAACTTTCAACTCGATTTGGGATCTATTTGATTAAAAACAACAGGATTATCCTGATTCCATCAGAAGGGTGGATTCAGTTGTGCTTTTTCAAAACCAAATAAAATCAGAGAGGTTTATTTTTTAAGTGAATGATCATCAAATCAATGCTTACTGATGATATATACATTTCTTCATATTTGAAGCATATATGAAGCATGTCACATCTAATGATTTTTGACTATTGGATAGTATTAGATTAAGATTAGACTAGATTAGATAATACTTTATTCATCCCACAATGGAAAATTCACTTGTTACAGCAGCAGTTTTTCCACAATAAAAACAAACCAACAAACAAACAAACAAACAACCGGCAAAAAACAGACAATGTGCAAAAATTACTGAAAGAATGTAAAGTGGCATTGTATAAAAAGTATTTTAAAGTAAAGTAAAGTAAGGTGAGGGGGCCATACTGCAAAAAATACTGTAATGTAAGTGGGTAATTGACGTGAAATTAGATTGAATAATATGAAATTAAATAACATAGCAAAAGTAATTAACCATAATATAAATAATATTGAAAAAGTAAGTACTCGGAATGGAAAAATATAAATACAGATGGGAAAATATAAATACATATAATAACAATAAAGATATACATAGAGCCATGCTGAGTGGTGGGTAATTGAACAGAAAACTACAAAATTATCGGGTGGTGCAGGTGTTGTAGAGTCTGTAGAGTTTTAGTTATGTTATTTAACATTATAACAAAATAAGGAATGTGAAATGTTTCTGTTTATTACAACAATGGCTATTAGTAGCCTCCCTGTAGTTCTGTACTGAGCCAGTAGGCTACATTGTTGGCTCCATTTAAGGCTCTGGTCAACAGGATTTGGTTATCCAGAAATTTGGTATTTGGATCACAGTTGTCCAGTCCAATAATGACTTTTCAAACAACTGGCATAACAGTAAAATAGATCAGGTGATCCTGGATAGCAAAACATGAGATTTCCAAATCCGAATCACTTTGATCCAGATTAAATTTTTAAAAAAACTGAGCCCAGGGCCCTCGAGTGAGGAGGCTGTGGCTGGAAATCGGATGAAGGACGATGAAGGATGGAAAATAGTTTTAACATGACTTTAAAATCGACATAAGCATCGACAAAATGCTTATGTGATCAATAGTTAACTCGTGCTTGTTACCTAGCTAACTGGTCATAACCAATACCTAGCTAACTGGTCATAACCAATACCTAGCTAAGTGGTCATCTACCAATACTTAGCTAACTGGTCATCTACCAGTACCTAGCTAACTGGTCATCTACCAGTACCTAGCTAACTGGTCATCTAACAATACCTAGCTAACTGGTCATCTACCAGTACCTAGCTAACTGGTCATCTACCAAAACCTAGCTAACTGGTCATGTACCAATACCTAGCTAACTGGTCATCTACCAATACCTAGATAACTGGTCATCTAACAATACCTAGCTAACTGGTCATCTACCAGTACCTAGCTAACTGGTCATCTACCAATACCTAGCTAACTGGTCATCTACCAATACCTAGCTAACTGGTCATCTACCAATACTTAGCTAACTGGTCATAACCAATACCTAGATAACTGGTCATCTAACAATACCTAGATAACTGGTCATCTAACAATACCTAGCTAACTGGTCATCTACCAATACCTAGCTAACTGGTCAACTACCAATACCTAGCTAACTGGTCATCTACCAATACCTAGATAACTGGTCATCTACCAATACCTAGCTAACTGGTCATCTACCAATACTTAGCTAACTGGTCATCTACCAATACCTAGCTAACTGGTCATGTACCAATACTTAGCTAACTGGTCATCTACCAATACCTAGCTAACTGGTCATGTACCAATACTTAGCTAACTGGTCATCTACCAATACCTAGCTAACTGGTCATCTACCAATACCTAGCTAACTGGTCATCTAACAATACCTAGCTAACTGGTCATCTACCAATACCTAGCTAACTGGTCATCTACCAATACCTAGCTAGCTGGTCATATACCAATACCTAGCTAGCTGGTCATATACCAATACCTAGCTAACTGGTCATATACCAATACCTAGCTAGCTGGTCATATACCAATACCTAGCTAACTGGTCATATACCAATACCTAGCTAGCTGGTCATATACCAATACCTAGCTAACTGGTCATCTACCAGTACTTAGCTAACTGGTCAGCTACCAATACCTAGCTAACTGGTCATATACCAATACTTAGCTAATTGGTCAGCTACCAATGCAAATCAAATTAAGAAAAATGTAATAATGTTGGGGAAACTGCAGCTATCTTATTAGAATGACATGAATAAACGTTACTAAATGTAACATGATTAAAACTTTAATGGATAAACCCATCGTGTTTAACAATGAAAACTACAACTCCCATAATCCCACGCTCTTTCCCAACATCATCAAAAGTCTGTTTACCGTCCCTTGTTTTGATTGTTACACCCCTAGTGGCAGAACGTTACATATTGTACATTCAAGTAAAAGTTCATTAAAGTAATAGTACCTTTACAACCCCTGTGTTGTCTCCATCGACCATTGTCACTTTTTCCGATGTTTTTGACATTTGTTTCCTACGTTTTTTCAACGTTCTTTTATCAATTTTTATTAACATGCTATAAAATTGACCAAAACACCCGAATTCAATGAAAGTAGTGAACTGATCATATATTTAACTTGTTAAGAGCGTTGTTGAGAACCATCCACGTTATTTTTTGTGTGACAACTTGGTTGAAAGAAACTCAAATTTCTGATTTAGAAACTTTTTGAAAATGGGTCAAATGTGACTATATTTATAGATTATATGCAGAAAATGAGCTACAAGGATTTTGTGACTTAAACTACTCTCATTAACTGGAAAGCTAAAACTAATTGGCCTTGTTTTTGGTGTAGGGGAGAGCTGGGACGATTGAAACGCGGGACGGATGAAACATTCCAGTTTTCTCCGAGTGTAATGATGACAGACAGACTTCCTTAGGTCAAAACATAGAGCCTGTTAACCTCTTTCTATCAGCCAAATATCTTCCTGTTATTTCCTTTCATCACGGAGTTACAGGCGATAAACGAGTTTTGATGGTCGAAAGTAAACTTCATTAGCGGTTACATTTTTTTCAATTATTAATGAGTGTTTTTCATTTAAAGGTTTGACTACATGCTTATTCAGTAGACCATTTAGTGTTCTCCACAATCCCAGACTTTCATATTTAATGCTTCTTTACATGGAAAGCAAAACAGGTTATAATGGGATATGTCTACGTCTACATATGTCTATGTCAGGACAGTTGAAACAGCTGTTTCAACTGTCCCCGACCTGGCTGTAACTCCATGTATTTTAAGTAAATGCACAAATATCTGTGTTTATACAATAATTTATGGAGGGGAGACATGGAAAAGCAGTTTTAGAAAGATGAAAATATATTTGGTCCCCCACCAGGTAGG
Organism: Perca flavescens; assembly: GCF_004354835.1. NCBI lineage: Eukaryota > Metazoa > Chordata > Actinopteri > Perciformes > Percidae > Perca > Perca flavescens. The sequence goes on from NW_021166637.1 coordinate 66,697, forward strand.
GGGTAGAGTTTTCCCATGTTATCCTATGGAGACTGAGGGGCTGTGGGCACTTATTTGGATGTGCAGTGACCTAACCCACGTAAAAACGTAGTGAAAGGACATTTTCCACAATAGAAACATGATATAAATGGGAAAACGTACTGTTCTAGCTATAAAAATGGCAGAATCATCCACAGTGCATGATATTTCACAAAACGCTTCATACACGCTTGAAGGTGACGGCAATTAGTGGTTAACAGATATTCACCAAGACGTATAGCCCAGATACAATCTATCTTACATAACACCTTTTGGGAGTACCATTCAGACAGAACATTTTTAGATGGGTTAAATGTTTTTTGCCATCCAAAAACATGACCTTAAGTAATCTGTATGTTCTGGGTAAGCCATGGCTGTATATCAGAATCAGAAATGAATTTCTGTAGTTACCCTACGTGAATTTGCCTTTACATTTATACAAACAAAACAATAAATACAGAATATCTGTTTAGTATAAGAGAAAGGAGGCTGAATGGGTTTAGTGCAGAATGCAAAGAAATAAATAGAATGTGCGATGGGCAGGTGTTTAATCCAGGATGAAGTTTAGTGCAAATTGTAGTTCCTAGAGATGGTGGATATGGAGATGTCTATCAATTATTATCTGTGGATAATAGATGATTAATTTTTTCCTATACATATACTGGAGGAGGAACAGGAAAATCATGCAAATGGAAAGAACCGTTCTTAAGCTGAAAAGCCTTTCTGACACAAGGTGGGCCACAGAAGCGGTGATCCAGAGCCCCCCCAGACACTCTCAAAGCCCTGATCCGTATCCACCAACACCACCACAGCACAGCCAAGGCTGATGGCCTGCTGTCAAAACTCAGCACATTTGAATTCACGTTCATGTGGGTGTTTTGGAACGATTTGTTGAAGAGGACATACATCCTGTCGAATTATCTTCAAACAGAGTCACTGGATGTCAACACTCGTGTGGATCTTATTGACAGTACGGTGGCTCAGATCAGACGAGGACCCTGATGCTGAGGAGGAAATGCTTGAGCTAGCCTGTTTCTACTCAGAAGAGATGCCCACGTCAGAAGACGCAGTGCAGGAGTTTTGCTCTTTTCGTGCATTGTAACCTAATGCATGAGTTAAACATGGATCTCACCACCGACGCCGTCCTGCCATTCCTCGCTGCCAACGACGTGGATAGAGCCTCTACCCACACCTGGCCATTCTCCACAGGACTTATAAAACCCTTCCCATCAGCAGTAGCAAGTTTCAGCCGTCTGCTGCTCATGAAGACAGACTTGTGTTGCTGAGTGTGGAGAGGGACATACTGGACATATGGACAGGGACAGAGTGGCTGAGTGTGGAGAGGGACATACTGGACATATGGACAGGGACAGAGTGGCTGAGTGTGGAGAGGGACATACTGGACATATGGACAGGGACAGAGTGGCTGAGTGTGGAGAGGGACATACTGGACATATGGACAGGGACAGAGTGGCTGAGTGTGGAGAGGGACATACTGGACATATGGACAGGGACAGAGTGGCTGAGTGTGGAGAGGGACATACTGGACATATGGACAGGGACAGAGTGGCTGAGTGTGGAGAGGGACATACTGGACATATGGACAGGGACAGAGTGGCTGAGTGTGGAGAGGGGACATGGACTGGACATATGGAGAGGGACAGACATATGGACAGGGCTGAGTGGCTGTGTGGAGAGGGACATACTGGACATATGGACAGGGACAGAGTGGCTGAGTGTGGAGAGGGACATACTGGACATATGGACAGGGACAGAGTGGCTGAGTGTGGAGAGGGACATACTGGACATATGGACAGGGACAGAGTGGCTGAGTGTGGAGAGGGACATACTGGACATATGGACAGGGACAGAGTGGCTGAGTGTGGAGAGGGACATACTGGACATATGGACAGGGACAGAGTGGCTGAGTGTGGAGAGGGACATACTGGACATATGGACAGGGACAGAGTGGCTGAGTGTGGAGAGGGACATACTGGACATATGGACAGGGACAGAGTGGCTGAGTGTGGAGAGGGACATACTGGACATATGGACAGGGACAGAGTGGCTGAGTGTGGAGAGGGACATACTGGACATATGGACAGGGACAGAGTGGCTGAGTGTGGAGAGGGACATACTGGACATATGGACAGGGACAGTGGCTGAGTGTGGAGAGGGACATACTGGACATATGGACAGGGACAGAGTGGCTGAGTGTGGAGAGGGACATACTGGACATATGGACAGGGACAGAGTGGCTGAGTGTGGAGAGGGACATACTGGACATATGGACAGGGACTGAGTGGCTGAGTGTGGAGAGGGACATACTGGACATATGGACAGGGACAGAGTGGCTGAGTGTGGAGAGGGACATACTGGACATATGGACAGGGACAGAGTGGCTGAGTGTGGAGACTGGGGACATACTGGACATATGGACAGGGACAGAGTGGCTGAGTGTGGAGAGGGACATACTGGACATATGGACAGGGACAGAGTGGCTGAGTGTGGAGAGGGACATACTGGACATATGGACAGGGACAGAGTGGCTGAGTGTGGAGAGGGACATACTGGACATATGGACAGGGACAGAGTGGCTGAGTGTGGAGAGGGACATACTGGACATATGGACAGGGACAGAGTGGCTGAGTGTGGAGAGGGACATACTGGACATATGGACAGGGACTGAGTGGCTGAGTGTGGAGAGGGACATACTGGACATATGGACAGGGACAGAGTGGCTGAGTGTGGAGAAGGACATACTGGACATATGGACAGGGACAGAGTGGCTGAGTGTGGAGAAGGACATACTGGACATATGGACAGGGACAGAGTGGCTGAGTGTGGAGAGGGACATACTGGACATATGGACAGGGACAGAGTGGCTGAGTGTGGAGAGGGACATACTGGACATATGGACAGGGACAGAGTGGCTGAGTGTGGAGAGGGACATACTGGACATATCGACGAGGACAAAGTGGTGGGCAGATTTGCCACCATGAAGGACAGGAGGAGGAAGATTTAATAAGGGACCATGATATGTACGTAGTTTTGTTAGATGTATTTATACAACAAAATGGTAAGAAAAAAAATTGTCTTTAATTCAATTCAATTCAATTTTATTTATAGTATCAAATCATAACAAGAGTTATCTCGAGACACTTTACAGATAGAGTAGGTCTAGACCACACTCTATAAATTACAAAGCCCCAACAATTCCAATTTAAGAATTTATATTTTAGTTATGAATAGGCCCTAAGTTATAAATCTGTTTTACTCAAAGTTTTCAGCCCAGTTTTCATGTAGCACCTGAAGCCTACCTATGGAGATGTAAACAAACTTTGTCTTCAATTGATACATTATAATAATAGAGCCATGTCAGTTATATAGCGTGGCTCTGATTGAGAGCTCTTGGTCTGTTCAGCACCAGCGCTGTCCATCAGCTGTCGCTGTCCGTGGTGCTGAAACAGTTTCACTTGACCGGCAAACTGCTTCCTTTGTTCATCAATACAAACTCGCCAGAACGTGTGTTCTTTGTGTTTTATTTGACATATGGGCTTATTGGCTCAACAAGCGACACATTATAACATATGCATTCATCAGATATTTTACCGTTTTTATTTAACGGTTTTAATTTCAAAATGACCTGGTAGCAGAGGGCCCCATGATGAAGCTCCACCCCCACTGTACTGAGAGTCTGGCTCCGCCCCTGGAAGGACTGGAAGAGGGCATTTCTTCAGAGCCTGGTGGCAGCAGCCCTGAAACCCAGGCATATACAGGGTACGTTTCAGCTAATCTACTGTATGTGACCATGTTCTTTCAATAATTATATATGCATATTGTAGGAGTGAAATGTATTTCTGTTCTCTGCAGTGACAGGAGATACAGTGGTGATGCTGCCACCACCCACTGTCGTCCCACTGGGCCATACAGAGGTAACAGTGAAACTAATAGTCAGACACCAGTATGTTTGCCATATATGGTTGTTGAACATGGATCAAATATACCATTAACTGTCTCAGGTGGAGGTCCTAGATGATCATCCTCAGGGCAGAAATAAGAGCTTTGAGAAGGACAGAACAACTACAGGTTAAATGTCCAATATGTAATGCTTAAATGCATCCTGCAGTAAGTTCTTTTTAGAAAAGCACCAAAATCTGAAAAAAATAAATTCTTTAAAAAAATCTAAACTAATAAAAACCAGATTTATCAGCAGTATAAAATAACCATGAAGAAAGAATCCATTCTGACTGATTTAAGTTCCATGAGTAAATGTTTTATTTTGAAAGGCTCTTGAACATCCGGTTTGATGGACGATGGCTTGACGGTGTGTGTGTGTGTGTGTGTGTGTGTGTGTGTGTGTGTGTGTGTGTGTGTGTCTGTGTGTGTGTGTGTGTGTGTGTGTGTGTGTGTGTGTCTGTGTGTGTGTCGGTGTGTGTGTCTGTCTGTCTGTCTGTCTGTGTCTGTGTGTGTGTCTGTCTGTGTGTGTGTGTGTGTGTCTGTGTGTGTGTCTGTGTGTGTGTGTGTGTGTGTGTGTGTGTGTGTGTCTGTCTGTCTGTCTGTGTGTGTGTGTGTGTCTGTCTGTGTGTGTGTGTGTCTGTGTCTGTCTCTGTGTGTGTGTGTGTGTGTGTGTGTGTGTGTCGGTGTGTGTGTGTGTGTGTGTGTGTGTGTGTGTGTGTGTCTGTCTGTGTGTGTGTGTGTTTGTTTGTGTGTGTGTGTGTGTGTGTGTTTTGTTTGTGTGTGTGTGTATGCGTTTCTGTGTGTGTGTGTCTGTCTGTCTGTGTGTGTGTGTGTGTGTGTTTGTCTGTGTGTGTCGGTGTGTGTGTGTGTGTGTCTGTCTGTGTTTGTGTGTCTGTGTGTTTGTCGGTGTGTGTGTCTGTGTGTGTCTGTCTGTGTGTGTGTGTCTGTGTGTGTGTCTGTGTGTGTTTGTGTGTTTGTGTGTTTATGTGTGTGCGCGTGTGTGTGTGTCTTTCCGTGTGTCTGTCTGTGTGTGTGTGTCTGTGTGTGTGTGTGTGTCTGTCTTTGTGTTTGTGTGTGTTTGTTTGTGTGTGTGTGTGTGTGCCTGTCTGTGTCTTTGTGTGTGTCTGTCTGTCTGTGTGTGTGTGTGTGTTTGTTTGTGTCTGTGTGTGTGTCTGTGTGTGTGTGTGTGTCTGTCTGTCTGTGTGTGTGTGTGTCTGTCTGTCTGTGTCTGTGTGTGTGTCTGTCTGTGTGTGTGTCTGTGTGTGTGTGTGTGTCTGTCTGTGTCTGTGTGTGTGTCTGTGTGTGTGTGTGTGTGTGTGTGTGTGTGTGTGTGTGTGTGTGTGTGTGTGTGTGTGTGTGTGTGTGTGTGTGTGTGTGTGTGTGTGTGTGAGTGTGTGTATGTGTGTGTGTGTGTGTGTGTGTGTGTGTGTGTGTGTGTGTGTGTGTGTGTGTGTGTGTGTGTGTGTGTGTGTGTGTGTGTGTGTGTGTGTGTGTGTGTGTGTGTGTGTGTGTGTGTGTGTGTGTGTGTGTGTGTGTGTGTGTGTGTGTGTGTGTGTCTGTGTGTGTGTGTGTGTGTGTGTGTGTGTGTGTGTGTGTGTGTGTGTGTGTGTGTGTGTGTGTGTTTGTGTGTGTGTGTGTTAACAGGGTTGTCTCTCTCTCTTAATTCAATTCAAATTGTTTGATTGTTTTTGTCTTTGTTTTCTTTCTTATATTTGACACTAGTGACTTTTCTGCATATTGATATACTGTTGTTGCTTTCCTGTTTTTATTTTTTAATTTTAAATGTATATATCTTAGTTTACTCAATGAATTGTTGAATCGTTGCCTCTGAAATAAATATTAATGTTAAGTTAATGGAAAGCACAAGTGTAATTAAGTCAGATCTCTGGCCAGACTGAGAAGTGATATCGATGAGTCTCGTGATATTCTTTTTGATGATGCAGCAACAGTGGTGTGTGTGGTCTGCCTGCTAAACCATGTCTGCAGTTTCATATTTAAGTAAAATTATAGTTTCACAACACCCTGGTACTCTTACTCTTGGCTCTCTTTTTGCTCTTCTTTTTCTTAATTATATCTTCACTTCTCTTTGCACTCTGTTGCAAAAATCTCGTACCTGCCAAATTTACTCTACGTACTATTTTGTGTATCTGCACCTCTATCACCTGAATCTCCTTGTTTTGGAGGAAATTAAGTTGATATTTTGATCTCAGAAGACAATTCAGGAAAACTACTCAAACAGAAATGATTCACCAGTTTTATGATTGTTGCCTACAGATACCGGTTCTTTTGTTGTGATGATTGTAGGTTTTTAAATTGAAAATATGAGCAAACAAACACACCCTGCCCACGTGAACACTGAGCTGGTTTGTAGGTAGGTCTAGTAATGATAAAGGAGTGGTGAGACCAAACCACACAGTCTGTTGCTGATGTTGCTTCCTCTTCACTACAGGAACATCCCTAAAGCAATGCAGACGTCTGATGGACAGTGGACGGTTTCTGTCTTCTCTCTCAGAGATTGTGGATTAACATGAGCAGAGGAACCTTCTGAAGGATCACCAGGAACCTCAGGAGGAGGACAGGTATGTTCCTAAAGTCTTTGTAATATATAACCACATGGTCCCAAGCTCACCAGTCATCAGTTAAGACCATAAAGTGTCTTTATAACCGAGCTTTGAAAGTCCTGGACAAGAAGAGAATAAGGTACCATCAATGCCAAATTCTAAGCAACCACAAGATTTTAACTTTTGCTAATTTTATCTCCCTTCATTTTGCTAAATTGGTCTTCAAATGCCTAAATAATGCTGCTCCCCCACCCTTCGCAAAACAATAACTAGACAGCAAAGTGGTACCAGAACCATCACCAGATCAGCGTTAAAAGGGAATTGTAGTATCCCTTTCCGTAGAACATTATTTGCCCAAACTGTCTTTTCAGTGAAAGGGGCAAAATTATGGAACTCTCTGCCAGGCCACTTGAAATGTATCCCAACATTAACCACTTTCAAAATAATACCAAATTGTGGATAATTCAGGAACAATATTGGTCTCATATTGAGTTTTTACACTGTGCTCTCTCTGTATACCTTTTCCTTTATCATTTCATTTCATTTTATTTCATCTCTCTCTTATTTTTAATAATATTAATTTGTATTTTTAACCAAAAGCCCTACTAAGGACAAGTGTTGTGAATTAGCTTTAGCTAAAAACATTATGATACACGAATCTGATGACTGTGTGAGCTTATCTATGTTTTTTGTATCTGTCCTTATCTAAATCAACTTTAATAATAATAGTAATTAAAAGCTGAGCCACAACAGCACTAGATTTAAACTTCCCCGACAGACAACAGTTTGTGAAAACAGCATTTGCCGTAGCCAAAATACACTTTTTATATCGCAGATTAACAGATTTAGTTGTGTGAGATGTTACAGGTAGAATAGACTTCTTTAGGTTTCTACGTGTAGTCTGTCTCCACCATTTGTTGGTTCAAAGTACTACATATCCATCGGTTGCACATTACGTATTACGTATTAGGTATTACGACGGTTATACTACGGAAAAGAACAAAAGAAAGGAGGAGGTTATAGCTTTAACCTCATGGCATCTTTGTCTCTTTTTTCGGTAAGAGAAGACCATAGTAGAGGAACTGAACTTTTTGATGGTCAGTGGTCGGCAAAGAAGCCAGAAAAGTTTCTTCATTTACTTTTATGTGAAGTTTAGAATGATCTCCGCACGCGCTGCTCTGTGCTCACATGCTAGTGTGTGCTAACATGGCGTCTATACGAGAGATTAATGTTATTCTTCTTCTCCCAAACATGTTATATATGTGCTGTTTTAGATTATGTGTCAGGAATATGGGGTTGCAACATGTCCATAATCAGGCAACTCGATTATTTTATTATTTTTTATATAATATGTGGCTGTTTTGGCTCTTACCCGAGACGTAAGATGGAAGGCCCTGAGCCATGCTGCTGCTCGTGTGGACTAAAAGAAACTCATTTTCAAAAAGCTAATGTGTAGGTGGAGGAGTTGAAACCATAGACTGTAATATAATTTAAATACTAAGTCAAAGGTCAATCAAAGGTAGAGATGACTCGGTGCATGGCCTGTATATATAGTTTAGAGTTTATTGCAGAGTAAGTAACATATGCCTCGGTTGTTGGTGCCTACATAAACATATTAAACAGTAATATGAAATAAAACAGAAACAAATAACACAAACATAAGTGATTAAGATTAAAAATAAGAGGCTGTATGGATTAGTGCAGAATGTGCAGAGGTTCAGGATGTCAGTGTAACTTCTACATATTGATACTGGAAGATATAAAGGTGTGTGCATGTATGAAGATGAAAGTGTCAGTGACCTATAGGAGGTAGGTCCACTACACAGCTGGATATACCTCATATTACTTTTTGTAGTTTCTGATATTTCTTCTCTCTCATCTCATTTCTGATTCTTTGTAAATGTGTAAAGTCTTTGATACAAGGCTTCATTTGAAGCTGATGTAACTGCAACTTTGTTAAAGGTCCCATGACATGGTGCTCTTTGGATGCTTTTATATAGACCTTAGTGGTCCTCTAATACTGTATCTGAAGTCTCTTTTATATAGACCTTAGTGGTCCCCTAATACTGTATCTGAAGTCTCTTTTATATAGACCTTAGTGGTCCCCTAATACTGTATCTGAAGTCTCTTTTATATAGACCTTAGTGGTCCCCTAATACTGTATCTGAAGTCTCTTTTATATAGACCTTAGTGGTCCCCTAATACTGTATCTGAAGTCTCTTTTATATAGACCTTAGTGGTCCACTAATACTGTATCTGAAGTCTCTTTTATATAGACCTTAGTGGTCCCCTAATACTGTATCTGAAGTCTCTTTTATATAGACCTTAGTGGTCCCCTAATACTGTATCTGAAGTCTCTTTTATATAGACCTTAGTGGTCCCCTAATACTGTATCTGAAGTCTCTTTTATATATACCTTAATGGTCCCCTAATACTGTATCTGAAGTCTCTTTTATATAGACTTTAGTGGTCCCCTAATACTGTATCTGAAGTCTCTTTTATATAGACCTTAGTGGTCCCCTAATACTGTATCAGAAGTCTCTTTTATATAGACCTTAGTGGTCCCCTAATACTGTATCTGAAGTCTCTTTTATATAGACCTTAGTGGTCCCCTAATACTGTATCTGAAGTCTCTTTTATATAGACCTTAGTGGTCCCTAATACTGTATCTGAAGTCTCTTTTATATAGGCCTTAGTGGTCCATGGTTTTCATGCCATGGGACCTTTAAGTTTGCATAATAACAATAATTTCTTGAATCTTGAACATATTTTCTTTTACTTAAAGTTTTAATTGTGTGTGTTTTGCTGCAGGGTTCAGCTGCTGCACCAGCACCAGCACCAGCTGCTGGTGGAGCTGTAGCTGGTGGTGATGATGTCTCTCCCATGGACTGGCAATCTGCTGGGGTAAATATAATCTAATGGAGTCAGAAAGTGTGTTGTGTTCTGAATAGTGGCTGTGAACGCTTCCTGAGACCCTGTAACATCTGGTGCATTTACATCACAGGAGGATGTAGTACTTTGTATCTCTATTTCTTATCATATATATCATCTGTGTTTCTTTGTAAAAGTCTTTGATACTAGGCTTCATTTGAAGCTCATGCAATTACAATTTCGTTAAGTTTACATAATAACAATCATTTCTTGAATTCTTACTGTACGTACACACCGCCGCCGACTTCAATTCAATTCAATTCAATTTTATTTATAGTATCAAATCATAACAAGAGTTATCTCGAGACACTTTACAGATAGAGTAGGTCCAGACCACACTCTATAATTTACAAAGCCCCAACAATTCCAACAATTACAGTAATTCCCTCAAGAGCAAGCAGTGCGACAGTGGCGAGGAAAAACTCCCTCTTGGGAAGAAACCTCGGACAGACCCAGGCTCTTGGTAGGCGGTGTCTGACGGGCCGGTTGGGGGTGTGATGAACAGTGGTGATAATAGTCACATTAATAATGGAACAGTGACTGGATGTAGCGGGGAGCTGCAGGGTTCAGCAGGAAGCTGCAGGGTTCAGCAGGAAGCTGCAGGGTTCAGCAGGAAGCTGCAGGGTTCAGCAGGAAGCTGCAGGGTTCAGCAGGAAGCTGCAGGGTTCAGCAGGAAGCTGCAGGGTTCAGCAGGAAGCTGCAGGGTTCAGCAGGAAGCTGCAGGGTTCAGCAGGAAGCAGGGTTCAGCAGGGTTCAGGGTTCAGGAAGCTGCAGGGTTCAGCAGGAAGCAGCAGGGTTCAGCAGGAAGCTGCAGGGTTCAGCAGGAAGCAGCATGACATTGCAGGGCACCGCTGAGCTCGGCAGGAGTGCAGCAGGACCACGGCGACAGCTGGAACCAGGATCTTGGTGCCAACGTTCTCCAAGGAAATACGCTGGGGGAAAAAACATAAGGACTCCGGGGAGTAAACTCCCCAGAAGCTAGGATTAGTAACAAGCATTTCTGGGACTGGATACACACAAATAGTAATAGTAAAAGTAATAGAAAGGGAGAGGAGAGAGCAGCTCAGTGTGTCAAAGGAAGGAAGGAAGTCCCCCGGCAGTCTAGAACTATAACAGCGTAACTATAACAGCCAGAGCAAAGAAGCTCTGGACGCCCTGTCGAGGACGCTTGTCAAAAAGTACGTGGAAGCTGTTTGACGCTTTGGCCTCTCTGACGTGGCGGCGTTCTTCCATCATGTTCAACACACGATTGAAGAAAAAGCACAAGCAGCCACTGCATGGCCAATACACTGACACTAGAAACCTTTTATAAATGACATATATAAGGACATCATTTGTATTGTTTGTTGGTCACAGCGGTGTCTGTTAGCAGTTAGCTCGCTCGTTAGCCGCTGAACCGCAGCAGAATGCAGGCAGAGCAGCCGGCAGCTGTTGACCCGTGCAGGACTTCACCGTGAGGACTGGTTAGAGACCATGTGACTGTTTAGAGACCATGTGACTGTTTAGAGACCATGTGACTGGTTAGAGACCATGTGACTGTTTAGAGACCATGTGACTGGTTAGAGACCATGTGACGGCACGTTAACTGGTCCCTATACGCAAACAACGTCACATCATAAATGATAGGGGAACCCAGCAACGGCGAATATGAGATTTCCCTCCATTTTCATGGAACTAATGTCTTGGTAGGAACAAAAGTTTACATCGTATGTTTCTCCAGAATCAGCCAGCGAGAAGGACGTCTATATTCCGATTGGTTGCTGCCGTTTGCCGCTGCTTGCCGCTGAACCGCGTCATAGCTCATTACCATAAAGTTGACCAAAGTTCAACTTTCTGATTGACGCTCAAAACGCGACGCCGACAGTTTTGACGCTCCTTGCAGCTGAGAGAAGCTTCCATTGAAAATTAATGACTTCCGGCATCTTTAGACGCCCAAGTCGGCGGCGGTGTGTACGTACAGTTAAACATATTTTTTAACTTATAGATTTAATTGTGTGTGTTCTGCTGCAGGGTTCCAGCCAGAGGACAGCTGTTGCTGGTGGTGATGATGATGTCTCTCCCATGGACTGGCAATCTGCAGGGGTAAATATCTACTCATGGAGTCAGATAATGACATTGACATCAAACATCCGGGGCATTAACATGCTCAGTAGGACGGGGTTCAAGTAACGAGCAGAGCCAAGGGGCCCGGATCTTTGAACGTTTGCATCATCACCTCTTTGTCTTTTCCCATCACCTGTTTCCTGGGTGAAAGTCTTGTGTTTTCTCCTTAAATTCTCCAGGACATGAACACCTGTTTCTTGGGTGAAAGTCTTGTGTTTTTTCCTTCCCTTCTTCAGGACATGAACACCTGTTTCCTGGGTGAAAGTCTTGTGTTTTCTCCTTAAATTCTCCAGGACATGAACACCTGTTTCTTGGGTGAAAGTCTTGTGTTTTTTCCTTCCCTTCTTCAGGACATGAAGACCTGTTTCCTGTGTGAACGTCTTGTGTTTTCTCCTTAACTTCTTCAGGACATGAACACCTGTTTCCTGGGTGAAAGTCTTGTGTTTTCTCCTTAACTTCTTCAGGACATGAACACCTGTTTCCTGGGTGAAAGTCTTGTGTTTTTTCCTTCCCTTCTTCAGGACATGAACACCTGTTTCCTGGGTGAAAGTCTTGTGTTTTCTCCTTAGCTTCTTCAGAACATGAACACCTGTTTCCTGTGTGAAAGTCTTGTGTTTTCTCCTTAACTTCTTCAGGACATGAACACCTGTTTCCTGGGTGAAAGTCTTGTGTTTTCTCCTTAACTTCTTCAGGACATGAACACCTGTTTCCTGGGTGAAAGTCTTGTGTTTTTTCCTTCCTTCTTCAGAACATGAACACCTGTTTCCTGGGTGAAAGTCTTGTGTTTTCTCCTTAACTTCTTCAGGACATGAACACCTGTTTCCTGGGTGAAAGTCTTGTGTTTTCTCCTTAACTTCTTCCAGGACATGAACACCTGTTTCCCAGGTGAAAGTCTTGTGTTTTCTCCTTAGCTTCTTCAGAACATGAACACCTGTTTCCTGGGTGAAAGTCTTGTGTTTTCTCCTTAACTTCTTCAGGACATGAACACCTGTTTCCTGGGTGAAAGTCTTGTGTTTTCTCCTTAACTTCTTCCAGGACATGAACCCCTGTTTCCTGGGTGAAAGTCTTCTGTTTTTTCCTTAACTTCTTCAGGACATGAACACCTGTTTCCTGGGTGAAAGTCTTGTGTTTTCTCCTTAGCTTCTTCAGAACATGAACACCTGTTTCCTGTGTGAAAGTCTTGTGTTTTCTCCTTAACTTCTTCAGGACATGAACACCTGTTTCCTGGGTGAAAGTCTTGTGTTTTCTCCTTAACTTCTTCAGGACATGAACACCTGTTTCCTGGGTGAAAGTCTTGTGTTTTTTTCCTTCCCTTCTTCAGAACATGAACACCTGTTTCCTGGGTGAAAGTCTTGTGTTTTCTCCTTAACTTCTTCAGGACATGAACACCTGTTTCCTGGGTGAAAGTCTTGTGTTTTCTCCTTAACTTCTTCCAGGACATGAACACCTGTTTCCCAGGTGAAAGTCTTGTGTTTTCTCCTTAGCTTCTTCAGAACATGAACACCTGTTTCCTGGGTGAAAGTCTTGTGTTTTCTCCTTAACTTCTTCAGGACATGAACACCTGTTTCCTGGGTGAAAGTCTTGTGTTTTCTCCTTAACTTCTTCCAGGACATGAACCCCTGTTTCCTGGGTGAAAGTCTTCTGTTTTTTCCTTAACTTCTTCAGGACATGAACACCTGTTTCCTGGGTGAAAGTCTTGTGTTTTCTCCTTAACTTCTCCAGGACATGAACACCTGTTTCCTGGGTGAAAGTCTTGTGTTTTCTCCTTCCCTTCTTCAGGACATGAAGACCTGTTTCCTGTGTGAACGTCTTGTGTTTTCTCCTTAACTTCTTCAGGACAGGAACACCTGTTTCCTGGGTGAAAGTCTTGTGTTTTCTCCTTAACTTCTTCAGGACATGAACACCTGTTTCCTGGGTGAAAGTCTTGTGTTTTTTCCTTCCCTTCTTCAGGACATGAACACCTGTTTCCTGGGTGAAGGTCTTGTGTTTTCTCCTTAGCTTCTTCAGAACATGAACACCTGTTTCCTGGGTGAAAGTCTTGTGTTTTCTCCTTAACTTCTTCCAGGACATGAACACCTGTTTCCTGGGTGAAAGTCTTGTGTTTTCTCCTTAGCTTCTTCAGGACATGAACACCTGTTTCCTGGGTGAAAGTCTTGTGTTTTCTCCTTAACTTCTTCAGGACATGAACACCTGTTTCCTGGGTGAAAGTCTTGTGTTTTCTCCTTAACTTCTTCAGAATATGAACACCTGTACAACATGCTGCTGACACTAATAAATACTGGAATACAAACACATTACAGAGCTTTACTTGTCAGAGCGATATGTAGGAATGCTTCATGAGATTTTGCTGGTGTACTACAGTTTAAATGCAATGCATGAACATTTACTTTAATTTCCTCTTGAATCACTATCTGTGTTGTTACCTTCTGAACTTGTGTGTGTTGTGGATCTTCAGGACCAGGAGGAACCAATGGACTCGGAACCTGCAGGGACTCTGAGTTCACCCTCAGCCAGGTAAACATGACTCTATCTGAATCTATTTAAAGGGAAACACCACCTAAATTCAAACAGTCTATTAGCTGCTCATCATTTTATTATTTATTTTATTTTTGTTTTGACTTTTGGATTTTCACTGTAATTTAGTTTAAGTTTTCAGAGTCCAGTCCAATGCATTCGTCTTTATAAAAACTGTTGTTATCACAGCTGGCTCATTCTGACTATAAAATCAGGTTAAAAACAACTCAAACGCGTTTCAGTTAAACTGCCCATATTATGAAAAAAAATCACTTTTTCTGGGATTTGGGGTGTTATTTTGTGTCTCTGGTGCTTCCACACACATACAAACTTTGATAAAAACCATCCATGGTGTTAGCTGGTCAAAATATGCATGGCTTTCTACGTCACTAGCCAAGAGGAGGGGCCTAGGGGGCTAACCGTTAGCATGCTAACTCGTTCTCAATGGCAAAACACTGCTACAACACACACTAGTTCACCATAATCTCCAAAAGAACTACTTCCATGGTCCCTGTTCTGCAGGTATTCCTCGTTTAGAAGAAGAAGTCTCCCAGCTAATCCTGCCTTGTACTGACTGAAGTTGGAGAGACAGCTAGCTAGCTCATGTAGTCCTTACCTAGCTACTGAACATGTAGTCTTACCTAGCTACTGAGCATGTAGTCTTACCTAGCTACTGAGCATGTAGTCTCACCTAGCTACTGAGCATGTAGTCTTACCTAGCTACTGAACATGTAGTCCTTACCTAGCTACTGAGCATGTAGTCTTACCTAGCTACTGAACATGTAGTCCTTACCTAGCTACTGAGCATGTAGTCTTACCTAGCTACTGAGCATGTAGTCTTACACTGGTGACTGATCTGTTGATCTGTTCTTCTCTTTGCTGAACCTGCAGCTCCTCCCTTTACAACCACATATCGATGTTGATCAGTGTCGGTGAAACTGTGACAGTTGCACTCAGAATCCCTGCAGATAAGAGACAGTAAACAGTAAGTATCAGTAAACAGTCATGGAATAATACATAAAGTTAAGCAAGGCAAATGATAATGGAAGACACATGCTAACAGATGCTGTAGACACAACACAGTACCGTGAGATATTTAAACTAGCTGGATGGTTAAACTCTTCCCAGTGTTTCTCTGTGTGGCTGATCTTGATTTCATCTCTGTGGTGTTACAGGAGGAGGTGGATCTTCATCACACCATCGGATCAGCTGTTTCTCATACTGAGAAATAAACATTTTGTTAGGAAAACCATGCTGTCATTGATTAGTGAGCACACACACACACACAGACACAGACACAAAGTTGGAGCCAAAATTATGATTTCGATATTAACTTTTATTTTGATAAATTGTGAATAAATTCAGCGACATTCACAGTAAACTAGACTCATTGTAAACTGAAAATTTGTCTAAATTGATCTTGATGGCGTGGCATATCGTCACAGCCTTTTGACAATCAGCTGATTAAGGCAGCGATTACATCAGCTGGTGTAGAAGAGCCCAGCTGTCATTCAGTTTGGGGCCTTTGGTTTGTAGCCAGAAGTTTGTTTTGACTGCTGCTCCAAGTACCGTGATAAAGAAAAATAAATGTGAAAAGGATTGTGGAGTGATTCTGAGTCTTGTTTAAGTTGCATTCCAAAGGACAAAAGGGATCAAAAATGTTGTCAGAAAGTTGCTCCCATTGGGGGGGTGTGTAGTATTTCCCCCCTTCCTGGTCTCCGTATCCCTGCCTCTAAAAAAAGAAGTATTTTGACTAAGTAAAGCGAAACAACGTGAACAATATATATATATATATATATATATATATATATATATATATATATATATAAAAGATAGTATTAATAGCAGGATTTAATTATTGCATGTTTTGTTTAGTTGTGCACGATCAAAAACATCCCCCCCTTTTTTCACAAATCACACCCTGCTGACTTGAGACCTGTACTACGAATCAAGATCAACATGCAAGAGGAGCAGAAAATAATCTTACAGAAATATAAGGAATACAGACATATACTACACTTATACATAGCCATATTCTACTGCTCTTCATACTATTCATCCTGCACATACAATTATTCAGTGTGCTGATGTGCCGCAATAGCCTGCATAGTTCAGTGTGCTGATGTGCAATCGGCACACTGAACTATTGTTTCTCATACTTATAGGTGTGAATGCTGGAGGCTTTCACATCTATATTCTACACCACTAAAATGTATTTCTTTATTTATTTATTCCGCTGGATTTTTGCTCATTAATTCCTTCCACATTTTTCAACATAGAAACTTCATTCATACATCAAAACGTTCGGCTTGATTCAGAATGGCGTGCTACTATTTTTATTATTCATAACATTTATAATTTCCGAGATTTTCAACGTTTAGCGGACATTTTTTCCCCATTAAAGCGGATGGACAAAATGTTCAAAGTTGACACATTTTCATATATTTTCAACAGCTAGCTACTCATTCATACATTCCCCGAGAAACTCCATTCAAACTTTAAAACGTTCCCCATCTTTCATACATTCAGCGTTGGTATTCAACTTTCAAATCCCATTAGTACTTTTTAAAATAATCTGTCTTCATTGAGGCTTAGAAAAAACACCTTTCTGCCATTTTTACATTGGTGTGTATGGGATGGAATGTTCGGACTCAGAGGGCAGGGCCCAACTGACAGAGTGGAAAGAGGCAGAAGCTAGATTTTCTTTACCTCGCGATACCATACACAGTTTTAACTCTTCATACATAACTTTTACATCACTATGTAGGAAATCTTGTGCCCTTTCTAACGATGTGCTTAGGGAGTCAATCTGACTTTCACACGAGGCACAGTGAGCTTCCAAGTGAAGCCATCTCCACCAACTGCCGCACTGCCTCCTGTACTAAATCCTACCAGAAATGCCAGGAGGAGAAGAGAAACAGGCCCTTTTCAGACAGCTGCTGTCCTCACATTTCTTACACCACACACACCATTCTTGGACAGGATGATCAGCAGGGTGTTATGTCTCTCACAGTATCAAACATTAAGAGATAGGAGTTCAGGTTTTTGAGCTAGGAGCAGGACTGTCAAAGGGGCATCATAGCCTTGTTTCTGTGAGAAGGCCACTCTGAGACAAGAGTCGTCATAGCAACCTTTAACTGCAGTTGGTCATGTGACCTGATCCCTGACATGTTGACCAATGCTGTGAATTGACTATGTGTGACTGTTTGTGGTTGTGAGTGTGTGTGTGTGTGTGTTTTGTGTCTCTCTTTGTCTGTGTGTGTGTCTGTGTGTGTGTGTGTGTGTGTGTCTGTGTATTAAACATTAACAGATAAGAGTTACGGTTTCCGAGCTTGAAGAAGGACAAACAAAGGTGTGCCACTACTCCTCTCCTCCTTTCTTCCTCTCCTCCTCTCCTCCTTCTCCTCCTTCTCCTTTTCCTATTTTACCATCCTCCTGTGTGTGTTTTTGTAAGTGCCTGTGAGTGTTACATTACATTACATGTCATTTGGCTGATGCTTTTCTCAAAAGTGACTTACAATTGCTATATATGTCAGATGTCGCACGCCTCTGGAGCAACTAAGGGTTAAGTGCCTTGCTCAGGGACACATTGGTTGATGTATTGCAGTGGGAATCAAACCCAGGTCTCCCACACCAAAGGCATGTTTAAAATCCACTGCACCATCACCACTCCTGTGTGTGTGTGTGTGTGTGTGTGTGCATTTGTACGTGTGTCTGTGTCAGCTGATTGAGATTACCCTATATGACATATTTCCTGCTTTTCAGACTCATTCATTCTACTTTAGCTTCTTCATTCAAATTCTGCTTCATCTTAAAATTAACTAAAAATATTAAATCATAATACTCCACATCTTTCAAACATTCTCGGTATTATTCAACTTTACAAAGACATTCAAACTAATTACACCCATTCCCACTTTTTCAACAAAAAAACAATTAAAACATGCCAACATTTTCAAACATTCTGGGTATTATTCAACTTTTCTAAGTAATTCATTCTATTAAAACCATTCCCACTTTTTCAACTATTCTCACTACTTTACCTTCTTCTAACACAATTCAAGTCAGCAATCAGCAGTGTAGCGTCAGCCTTTCAACATACAGCATTCACACCGCAATTTCTTCAGAAATTGCATTCTCTAGTTAATATTATTCCGCCAGTTTTTTGTCCCGCTAAGGCTCTCGAAGCGTTGCCAACACGCGCACACACATGACAT
>NW_021166637.1:87500-97500 GCF_004354835.1 Perca flavescens
GTGATAGGGTTACAGCCATTGTTCAAGTACTTCATTGTACTTCACCTTTGCATTTCAGTGAAATTACTGGCTTAACCAAGGAAGAAGCATTTAGGGGGGAAATTATTTAGAAAAAATATTTTGTCCGAAAATTACACTTAAAATAACAGCGCTCAATAATAATATTGTGTGTTATACCAAATAAAATAAGCCAGCATGCGCCGGTGGCATTGCCAGTGTAGGATTCTCGTAGGGTACAGATTTGATCATTGGCAAATTATCAAAGAGGTTTTATCAATATTAATAAAGTTATGAATATGGTTATTAATAACTTTATCAAATCGACAAACAATCAAAAACGGGGCACCACCCTGCAAGTCAGGGACCAATAATCAAACTGTGGAACAGTCTCATTCTGTGGTAATCCTTTCAAAAGGAATTAAAGGAAGGGGTGAATCCAAGCACGGACCTGATTGACCAGCAATTATTACAACAAGTACACAAATAATCACAAGCAACTGCTAATTAAGCATAATAAGATTTATTAACGTCACAATTATCGGTAGCTAATCAATAATCCTTCAATAATAAACTCATATACCTCTTTACAATATCACAAACAAAAACAAAGCAAAAACAAAGCAGCAAGTGTCATGGACACGTCTGTGGGTGTGTGTGTGTGTGTGAGAGAGGAGGGGCATGTCGACATGTATTTCTAACACAAAACTACCCAAAATGGCTACTCCTGTGAGCTGCACAAAACTATTTGGCCTCAAGAGGGCGGTAGTGGTGCTGCGTGCACGGGGAGGGGCGGAAGAAGCCGAGGGGGTTGCTAGGCAGTGCGCACGCTTAGCCGGTATGGTAGCTAGTCCCTGCGTTAGCCCTGTCCGAACGTAAGCAGATTCCACGTGTGAAGCTAGCCTGCAGCGTTAGCTCGGGACCTACGCGGCTAGCCTGTGTCGTGTGTGTGTGTGTGTTAGAGAGAGAAGAAAGAGAAGAAGAGTAAAGAAAAAAAGGGCACTCTGATCTTTAGTTATCGATAATGACCCAGTTCCCCTCAGCCACTCAGGTCTGGGCTAACGTGTGGTTTAGGACAGACTGAGACTTTTGACTTACTGAGGGAAACTTTTGTCATTATAACTAATTCAGTGACTAACAGCTGATTTTCGTGATTCTATCGCAGACAGTAACTAAACTCCTGAAAGGAGTGGTTTAAGCAGGTAGCGATTACAGTTATACCAAGCTACTTAACACAACATAAATCAACGAGTATAGTGATCAATTTATACATTCACAGACAAGATTAATAATCACATATGGACCAGTACATGATTAAATCAGATCACATTAATGGCAACAATGGTAGCTAACCCCTTTTGCTCATTAATAAACACACTACTTATCTCTGCCCAGACGTAAGCCTTCTTACGGTGTGTTCAGTCCGTTTGTTTCTGTCCAGAAATGAAACGGAACGGGTCCCTGGCGCTCGTCAGCGGCCACGGAGAAACTTCCTCCAAAAAAGCAGCAAGGGGCAAGTTAGTCGACTTTGAGAAGAAAACGTTGTTTCCTTCTTACTGCAGATATGAAAACACTGGTGTGTTTTCAAGGATCCACCGAAATAAAATCCACATTCTCCAGAAAATGGAAGTTTAGCACAAGCGCTTGCGCGCCTCCTTTCAGCAACTGAGTTGCAAGTGAAGACGGGGGAGTTTCCTAGGGTCAGGTTATTTATAGGTTAAAACCCACCTGCTGTGTTTATGGTCCCGCTGAACCAATAGGAAGACTCAAAACTCTTGAAAGGGTGAAAACTACACTTTTGTAGTCATTTGACTTCCTGCCAGTTGTGAGGAGTTTCCCTTCTGGCTGGCATTTCGCATAGAGGTGTGAATTATCCCGGCTTTGGGGTTTACATGGAGGCCAAGATTCCTTTGTCTTGGTCACATGTTCCTTTGTCTCTGAGCACATGTGTGTCCTGTATCCAGAGGTCAGTTTAATCGGAGGCCTTTTGGTTAAAATCAGATTCAACCTAACTCTTGGTCCCCAACACCAGGCAACATTTAAGCACTATTTTCACAACACAATTGATGTTTGTAGAAGAGGCTGCAAATATGATGAGCTACCGAGGCAATAACATTTTCTTGGTTTTGTATATTATTTATTAATTGTTAATCGATTATTATTGGTTGATGACATTGGCTATTGAGCTTAAATATCAACTACATTTCCACAGGTTTGACAACTGGACATTGACATCCTATGATAATTGCAGCAGAAGCTGCACATTTCAGTTTGCAGAATGAACAAATTTTTTTAATAGTAATCACTACTATAAATGTGAAATATGCCGTAGTGGACCTTACCATATTCTGACATGGCTTTCCCAGTCACAGAGGGCAAAGTCCTTCTCACACCTCAAACATCTCTCCATCACAGCAGATTTCTGAAATTCAAGATATGACATTGAATATATCATAGTAATTAATATTTAAATCTAAATAATGAATGTATGTGTGTGTGACACCCAGCAATGTGTGGTCACATTATGTGGTTTAATGATGTATATTTTGAATAGTTTGCATATGTATATTGCTTTAATAGGGCCTCATTTCTTTCATTTGGTGTAAATTAATTTTGTAAGCTGTATTCTAAATTTCCACCACAAGGGGGCCTCGCCTCCCAGTGAGACGGCTTATTGTGGCTGGAACCGACTCTCGTCTTTAGTCTGGCAGAAGTGAGAGAAGGAAACACAATACCTGTTGCCGGTCTCATCAGTTTACTGTTCTTTTTCAGAACAACATTTTAAATCTGACACCGGCCTCACGCCCGGGGCCTGTTACATAAGGAACATTGGCTTACCTCCTCCACAGGGAGACAAAGACAAGTTACCGCTGCAGTAGTGGAGATAGCAGGGGTGCTTGGGTGATCACCCCAGGGCCCTGTGCCAATGAGGGGCCTCTCAATCACAGCCGATCTCCCATCACTTTACGAAAACGGGGCCCCGCCAAGTGACATATTACAGATCATTAGTTCAAAGAAGTACTGTACATGAGCAAGTGTTGTGATATACCAGCTGTTCTTATCAAACGTAACAGTCACTTAACTCATGTTAACAATGGTAAACAGGCACAACTATGACAACTACCAGGCAACAAAACACTACATTATAAGCAGATTTATGAAGTTACATATTGTATTTTAGAACAAACGGCAAACTTATCAGCAAATTTTAACACAACTCTATTTACCTCCTTGCATCATGGGAATTAGCAAGCCAATGAGCCACGCTCTCTTTATTTTTTCACGTCGTTATTTCCGTCTGCTTCTTTGACAGTGGAAGCACCATATATATATATATATATATATATATATATATATATATATATATATATATATATATATATATATATATATATATATATATATATATATATATATATATATATATATATATATATACATATACAGTACAGGCCAAATTTTGGACATACCTTCTCATTCAATGTGTTTTCTTTATTATTTTCATGACTATTTACATTGTAGATTCTCACTGAAGGCATAAAAAATTGAATGAACACATATGGAATTATGTACTTAACAAAAAAGAGTGAAATAACTGAAAACATGTCTTATATTTTAGATTCTTCAAAGTAGCCACCCTTTGCTTTTCTTGATAACTCTGCAAACCCTTGGTGTTCTCTCAATGAGCTTCATGAGGTAGTCACCTGAAATGGTTTTACCTTCACAGGTGTGCCTTGTCAGGGTTAATTAGTATTATAGACAACTGTTAGAATTCATATTATGGCAAGAACCAATCAGCTAAGTAAAGAGAAACGAGTGGCCATCATTACTTTAACAAATGAATGTCAGTCAGTCCGGAAAATTGCGAAAACTTTGAATGTGTCCCCAAGTGCAGTCGCAAAAACCATCAAGCGCTACAACGAAACTGGCTCACATGAGGACCGCCCCAGGAAAGGAAGACCAAGAGTCACCTCTGCTGCTGAGGATAAGTTCATCCGAGTCACCAGCCTCAGAAATCACAAGTTAACAGCAGCTCAGATTAGAGACCAGATGAATGCCACACAGAGTTCTAGCAGCAGACACATCTCTAGAACAACTGTTAAGAGGAGACTGAATCAGGCCTTCATGGTCAAGTAGCTGCTAGGAAACCACTGCTAAGGAGAGGCAACAAGCAGAAGAGATTTGTTTGGGCCAAGAAACACAAGGAATGGACATTAGACCAGTGGAAATCTGTGCTTTGGTCTGATGAGTCCAAATTTGAGATCTTTGGTTCCGACCGCCGTGTCTTTGTGCGACGCAGAAAAGGTGAACCGCTGGATTCTACATGCCTGGTTCCCACCGTGAAGCATGGAGGAGGAGGTGTGATGGTGTGGGGGGGCTTTGCTGGTGACACTGTTGGGGATTTATTCCAAATTGAAGGCATACTGAACCAGCATGGCTACCACAGCATCCTGCAGCCATCCCATCCGGTTTGCGTTTAGTTGGACCATCATTTATTTTTCAACAGGACAATGACCCCAAACACACCTCCAGGCTGTGTAAGGGCTATTTGACCAATAAGGAGAGTGATGGAGTGCTGCGCCAGATGACCTGGCCTCCACAGTCACCGGACCTGAACCCAATCGAGATGGTTTGGGGTGAGCTGGACCTCAGAGTGAAGGCAAAAGGGCCGACAAGTGCTAAACAGCTCTGGGAACTCCTTCAAGACTGTTGGAAAACCATTTCAGGGGACTACCTCTGGAAGCTCATCAAGAGAATGCCAAGAGTGTGCAAAGCAGTAATCGGAGCAAAGGGTGGCTACTTTGAAGAATCTAAAATATAAGACATGTTTTCAGTTATTTCACACTTTTTTGTTAAGTACATAATTCCATATGTGTTCATTCATAGTTTTGATGCCTTCAGTGAGAATCTACAATGTAAATAGTCATGAAGATAAAGAAACACATTGAATGAGAAGGTGTGTCCAAACTTTTGGCCTGTACTGTATGTGATGAATGGATGTTATAATGTGACACTTGGTGAGCCAGTAAGCCTATATGTCGAATAAAACACAAAGAAAAGACACGTGTTTTGACAAGTTTGTATTGACGAACAAAGAGAACAGTTTGTCAATCAAGTAAAAATGATTCAGCACCACGGACAGTGACAGCTGATGGACAGCGATGGTGCTGAACAGGCCAAGTGCTCTCAATCAGTGGCACACTATATAACTGACATGGCTCTACTATATATATATGTTTGATAAGAAGAGCTGCACTATCATTATCATAAATATCTTTGACTGTATTATTGCGTGTTTCATAGAGTCTTCTCACTCACAGTTTGGGTTGACATAAAGCCCCCAAAAAGTAACTTAGCCATCAAAGAAAAAGGTGACAAAAAAGGTCAAAAAAAGCAACAAAAACAGACCCCAACGCCATAAAAGACCCCAAAATTGTCGGAGAAAGTTGCAAAAACGTCGGAAAAAGCTAAAAAAATTACAGCTGACAGAGACAACGTGATAGGAAGTCTCTGAACAGATCCACGCCCACTGTTAGGGGAAAACAATCCCACGTTCCCCGTAGACGACAACAGCGTAACGACAGAGGAAATGTAAATCGCTCCAAACTTTTACTTGAAACAAACGTTTTGAATTAATAATATTATATATAATATGCCGAAAGGTTGCTGAGTCGTTAGTTGCTCCAAAGTCTTGTTCTGTTGAGGCTTTTAAAGCTAAGCTAAAGACCATCTGGTTACTGTTGTGTATGAGGCCTCATTTCTCTCTATGTTTGTCCTGAGAGTCCGAGTGTGTGTTTATTTTTGTTTTAGTTATTTGAAATGTTTTTAAATTTTAAACTGTATTTTCTATGCTCTGTACAGCACTTTGATTTGAAAGCGATTTACAAATCAATAAAATAAATGTATTACTTTGTGGGAAATAAGGCGTTTGTTAACAGGAAAGAGATTAAAATAGACTGACCAAGAACTTAAATAAGAAACGGAGGTATGTGATAAGAAGGTAAACTTGAATATTCTGGGTAAGATCCGGTCATAACGGAGTAGCAGCTATATTGTTCTGTTAAGACAACCAAATATTCAACATTTGTGCAGTGATTCCTGCAGGTCTACTGAGAGTAGTTATTCTTTTATGTTTTTGTGTTCTCAAATGTCCATTTGTGTGTTATCAGTCAGTGCCTGGGGGGTTAGAAACCAGCTGACTGATGGGTCATTTTGGAGGAGCCAATGGGGTCGAGATGTGTGGTTGTCATGGTAGCAGTAACAGGTCAGCAGAGGTCGCTATAGGGCCACGTCATCAAGCACCTAATACAGGGGGGTCAAACTCAGTTTCCCAGAAGGCCACACTGGAAAAAGAGGATCCTACCAAGGGCCAGACATAGTTTATTGATATGCTTTTGTTAATGCATGTCACTTTGTTTTTACATTTTGGGAGCTTTGTTCCTCATTTTTTGTTGTTTTTGTTGCGACTTTTTTGTGGCTTTCTCAGACGTTTGTCACCTTTTTGTAAATTTGTTGCTTTTTGTCACATTTTTGTTGACATTAAGCCGTACAAAAGTCATCAAAAGAGTTTCCTTAGCCATCGGAGAATTTAGTAAATCAAACAAAACAAAGATTACATTTTTTAACAACAACCTGTTTCTCAGCCTGAATATTAAACTCTCTCTCTGCTTCTTCTGGGGGAGTTTCTGAGTCTCAGAGTCGGCAAATCTGCCAAATTCTGCTTTGAATGTCAGGATATTAAAGTTTAAAAAACACTTTCCTGTGTTTTTGGTTTGGCGCACAACTAAGCGGGCCAAAATGTATTGTGAACCCAAATTGATATACGGACCGAATCTAAATCTGCAAGGGGCCGGATTTGGCCCGCGGGCCTTGAGTTTGACACATGTGACAGGGGGGTCAAACTCAGTTTCCCAGAGGGCCACACTGGAAAATGAGAATCCTTCATATACAGTATTAGGGGACCACTAAGGTCTATATAAAAGAGACTTCAGATACAGTATTAGGGGACCACTAAGGTCTATATAAAAGAGACTTCAGATACAGTATTAGGGGACCACTAAGGTCTATATAAAAGAGACTTCAGATACAGTATTAGGGGACCACTAAGGTCTATATAAAAGAGACTTCAGATACAGTATTAGAGGACCACTAAGGTCTATATAAAAGAGACTTCAGATACAGTATTAGGGGACCACTAAGGTCTATATAAAAGAGACTTCAGATACAGTATTAGGGGACCACTAAGGTCTATATAAAAGAGACTTCAGATACAGTATTAGGGGACCACTAAGGTCTATATAAAAGAGACTTCAGATACAGTATTAGGGGACCACTAAGGTCTATATAAAAGAGACTTCAGATACAGTATTAGGGGACCACTAAGGTCTATATAAAAGAGACTTCAGATACAGTATTAGGGGACCACTAAGGTCTATGTAAAAGAGACTTCAGATACAGTATTAGGGGGACCACTAAGGTCTATATAAAAGAGACTTCAGATACAGTATTAGGGGACCACTAAGGTCTATATAAAAGAGACTTCAGATACAGTATTAGGGGACCACTAAGGTCTATATAAAAGAGACTTCAGATACAGTATTAGAGGACCACTAAGGTCTATATAAAAGAGACTTCAGATACAGTATTAGGGGACCACTAAGGTCTATATAAAAGAGACTTCAGATACAGTATTAGGGACCACTAAGGTCTATATAAAAGAGACTTCAGATACAGTATTAGGGGACCACTAAGGTCTATATAAAAGAGACTTCAGATACAGTATTAGGGGACCACTAAGGTCTATATAAAAGAGACTTCAGATACAGTATTAGAGGACCACTAAGGTCTATATAAAAGAGACTTCAGATACAGTATTAGGGGACCACTAAGGTCTATATAAAAGAGACTTCAGATACAGTATTAGGGACCACTAAGGTCTATATAAAAGAGACTTCAGATACAGTATTAGGGGACCACTAAGGTCTATATAAAAGAGACTTCAGATACAGTATTAGGGGACCACTAAGGTCTATATAAAAGAGACTTCAGATACAGTATTAGGGACCACTAAGGTCTATATAAAAGAGACTTCAGATACAGTATTAGGGGACCACTAAGGCCTATATAAAAGAGACTTCAGATACAGTATTAGGGGACCACTAAGGTCTATATAAAAGAGACTTCAGATACAGTATTAGAGGACCACTAAGGTCTATATAAAAGCATCCAAAAAGCACCATGTCATCGGACCTTTAAGAGAAAAAGTCAAATATTTTTTTATTATTCTGAACAGAACACATGTTGTGTGACTGATTGTTACGTTTAGAAACCAGAGAGACTAAATCTGATCAGATTACAGATCATCTACAGTCCAGATCCCATGTAGAGCATTCTGACAGCTACTCTGTCATCATTAAAACAAGTGGAGACTGTTTACAGGCTGATTTATGGGTCTGATGACACAAAGACATCTGACTACAGTGTTTCTCTCACTTCCTGTTTTGAATGCTTGACCACGGAGTTTAGTCACCGCCCCCCCATGCCTTTGGTTTGGGAGATCTGGGTTCCATTCCCATTGCCATAGAACAAGCAATGTGTCCCTGAGCAAGGCACTTAACCCCTAGTTGCCCTTAGAGGTGTGTGACCTCTGACATATATAGCAATAGTAAGTCGCTTTGGATGAGGAAGAGTCAGCTAAATGACGTGTAAAAGACAGACGTTAGTCATCCCACACTGGGGAAATTCCTGTGCTAGAGAAGCTCAAAAGAAAATACAGAATATCAGAATAACAAAAATACACATAAAGTATAAGAAATAGAAAAAATAGAATTAGTTATAATAATAATAACAGTAATAAAACAAACAGTATTAGAGGACCACTAAGGTCTATATAAAAGAGACTTCAGATACAGTATTAGGGGACCACTAAGGTCTATATAAAAGAGACTTCAGATACAGTATTAGGGGACCACTAAGGTCTATATAAAAGAGACTTCAGATACAGTATTAGGGGACCACTAAGGTCTATATAAAAGAGACTTCAGATACAGTATTAGGGGACCACTAAGGTCTATATAAAAAAAGGTCCAAAAAGCACCAAGTCATCGGACCTTTAAGAGAAAAAGTCCAAGTCATTGAAGAAACTGC
Source organism: Perca flavescens (assembly GCF_004354835.1). Classification (NCBI taxonomy): domain Eukaryota; kingdom Metazoa; phylum Chordata; class Actinopteri; order Perciformes; family Percidae; genus Perca; species Perca flavescens. The sequence continues at coordinate 96,645 of NW_021166637.1, forward strand.
ATAAACTGCCGGAAAAGGCGTCAAAAATGTTGCTTTCCACCGACTGCAAGACCCTGGCAGACCCAGGGGCATGCTGGGAAATGCCGGCCTCTCAGCTGATCTAACAGCTGATTGGTTCAGAATCGACTCAACATGATCAGTTTTATCGTTTTATATAAACTTTTTATTGATTTTGATTTGGAGGGATTTTAACTGTTATGGGTCTGATTTAAAGACTGATTCTGAACAGAACACATGTTGTGTGACTGATTGTTACGTTTAGAAACCAGAGAGACTAAATCTGATCAGATTACAGATCATCTACAGTCCAGATCCCATGTAGAGCATTCTGACAGCTACTCTGTCATCATTAAAACAAGTGGAGACTGTTTACAGGCTGATTTATGGGTCTGATGACACAAAGACATCTGACTACAGTGTTTCTCTCACTTCCTGTTTTGAATGCTTGACCACGGAGTTTAGTCACCGCCCCCCCGGCTGCTCCCGCCCGCTCTCGTCCACTTTACAGGCGAGGCGCAGCTTGTGTTTTTCCGATGTCCATGAACGCACGGAGAGAGGAATGAGACGGACTGGGGAGGGGGGGGGGGGGCAGTACTACACAGGCTCGGCGGAGCTCCAGCTCAGCTGCGCAGCAGTTAAAGTAAAGGTCGACTTAATAATCCCTTAAAATAAAATGTTTTCACTTAAACCGCTACTGACAGCTCCTTATTGGTCAGCCTCCCTGGAAACTCCGGATCACTCCCCCCCACCTCTCAGCTGCTCCCGGACAGCGGTCTTTCACCCACAACTCCCGCTCCACCCGGACTGGATCCACGGACTGACGACTGATTCGACTCTAAAGTCTGTAAGTGCAGCA
>NW_021166637.1:102500-131000 GCF_004354835.1 Perca flavescens
GAAGTCTCCCAGCTTATCCTGCCTTGTACTGACTGAAGTTGGAGAGACAGCTAGCTAGCTCATGTAGTCCTTACCTAGCTACTGAACATGTAGTCTTACCTAGCTACTGAGCATGTAGTCCTTACCTAGCTACTGAACATGTAGTCTTACCTAGCTACTGAACATGTAGTCCTTACCTAGCTACTGAGCATGTAGTCTTACCTAGCTACTGAACATGTAGTCCTTACCTAGCTACTGAGCATGTAGTCTTACCTAGCTACTGAACATGTAGTCCTTACCTAGCTACTGAGCATGTAGTCTTACCTAGCTACTGAGCATGTAGTCTTACCTAGCTACTGAACATGTAGTCCTTACCTAGCTACTGAGCATGTAGTCTTACCTAGCTACTGAACATGTAGTCCTTACCTAGCTACTGAACATGTAGTCCTTACCTAGCTACTGAGCATGTAGTCTTACCTAGCTACTGAGCATGTAGCCTTACCTAGCTACTGAGCATGTAGCCTTACCTAGCTACTGAGCATGTAGTCCTTACCTAGCTACTGAGCATGTAGTCTTACCTAGCTACTGAGCATGTAGTCTTACCTAGCTACTGAGCATGTAGTCCTTACCTAGCTACTGAACATGTAGTCCTTACCTAGCTACTGAGCATGTAGTCCTTACCTAGCTACTGAGCATGTAGTCCTTACCTAGCTACTGAGCATGTAGTCTTACCTAGCTACTGAGCATGTAGTCTTACCTAGCTACTGAGCATGTAGTCCTTACCTAGCTACTGAGCATGTAGTCTTACCTAGGTACTACCTACCAACAAAGATGCTACAGAAGTGAGATGTCTCACTCTGTAGCTAAAACAGAGACCTGAACACAGGGTGAAAAGAGGAGCTGCAGCAATGTGCAGTACAACAAAAATATGGTGTTTTTTGAAAATTAAACCATGTAAACCTATTCAGGTACAACCTCAAAATACAAGTATGGACCTGAAAATGAGCATAATATGGGCGCTTTAAATACTGGAATACATACCAGTTACAGAGCTTAACTTGTCACAGTTATGTAGGAATACTTCATGAGAGAAGGCTGTGTAGGTGTACTACAGTTTAAATATGCAATGCATGAACATTTTACTTTAATATTCTTTTCAATCACTATCAGTGTTGTTACCTTCTGAACTTATGTGTGTTGTGGTTCTTTCAAAACATGACTCTATCTGAATCTATTTAAAGGGGAACACCACCTAAACTCAAATGGTCTATTAGCTGCTTATCAAGGTTATTATTTATATTATTTTAGTTTTGACTTTTGGATTTCGTTGTAGTTTAGTTTGAGTTCTAGTTATAGGTTTGTGTATTTTGTTCCACTGGTGACTGATCTGTTGATCTGTTCTTCTTTTTGCTGAACCTGCAGCTCCTCCCTTTACAACCACATATCGATGGCGATCAGTGTCGGTGAAACTGTGACAGTTGCCCTCAGAATCCCTGCAGATAAGAGACAGTAAACAGTAAGTATCAGTAAACAGTCATGGAATAATACATAAAGTTAAGCAATGTGATCGATAATGGAAGACACATGCTATCAGATGCTGTAGACACAACACAGTACCGTGAGATATTTAAACTAGCTGGATGGTTAAACTCTTCCCAGTGTTTCTCCGTGTGGCTGATCTTGATTTCATCTCTGTGGTGTTACAGGAGGAGGTGGATCTACAGCCCAGCTGACACACACACACACACACACACACACACACACACACACACACACACACACACACACACACAGACAGAGTTGGAGCCAATATTTTTTATATATATCTAATATCTTTTCATCTGTGCTTGAATCTTCTTTTCTTTTGTTTGTTTTGTTTTGTTCAGTTCTGTTTTCCCTTGTAAAGTGACTTTGAGTCTTTGAAAAATGCTATATAAATTCAATTTATTATTATTATTATTATTATTATTATTATTATTATTATTATTAATATTATGATTTCGATATTAACTTTTATTTTGATAAATTGAGCATCTATGCAGTGACATTAACAGTAAACTAGACTCATTGTAAACTGAAAATTTGTGTAAATTGATCTTGATGTGACAATCAGCTGATTAATGAAGTCATTACATCAGCTGGTGTAGAAGAGCCCAGCTGTCATTCAGTTTGGGGCCTACCGCTCAGAACAGTTAGGTGATTGTTTTTTGTTATATCTTTTACTCTGCTGTCAGTGCTTGTGCATCATGTATTAAGGACAGTTTTTTTTGTGGAAAAGATGAAAACGTATCACATTGAAGTTTGAGTGATAAAGAAAAATAAACGTGAAACCAGTGGAGTGATTCGTAGGATTTCATACTGTGAAAGCAGGATTTAATAACTGCACTCTTTGTTTAGTTGTGCATGATCAAAAAACACAAATCTCACCCCGCTGACCTGAGGTCTGTACTACGAATCAAGATCAACATGGTCTGGATGTATGTCCCCGCAATAATCTTACAATAATATGAAGAATACAGACACATACTACAATTATACATAGCCATATTCTACTGCTCTTCATAACAATCATCCTGCTCATACACTTATTCTCACTACTTATAATGTCACCACACTGCACATAGCTGTACATACTGTACAAATCTGTCTATATGGTCCATGTTTATTCTGTTTTTCTCATTATATATTCTGTTAATACACTGCATATATCTATATTATTCTTACTACTATTATAATGTCACTGCTACTACATTTAACATATCTGTACATGTTGTTCATACATTGTTCATATTACATAGCCATATTTATCCTGCTCTTATAACACTGCAATATATTTCTTATATTGAATAGCTGTGGATGCGGGGAGGGGCCAATAGAAAAGGCTTTTCTACAGGGCCCAGAATTTAGTGCTACGCCCCTGCGTGCACATACGGTATTTTAAGGCCAACAAGTACAAAGCTGAATTACCCGAGTCAGTCCCTTCTGTAGGATATTGGTATACAAAGCAGAGCTTGGATCGGGCCCAAAAAATCAAGCCCGACCCTACCCGAGCCTGTGCACGTTAACGACACATTAACTGTAATCATGAGCCCGAGCCTGATTTCAACCAGACAATGTTTTAATCCATGGGCCGTTATAACTGACATTCTTAACTATATTCAGAGCTGTTTGAACTAAAGAAATCTGTTCAGAATTATCTAAATGAATAATGCAACAAGGACGAAGCCTGTGAACTGCTGTTGGTTTATTCAGAATGAAATTGATCGCAAATGGATCAGAATGAAGAAACGTATATTTCTCCGTGAGGACTTGCCTCGCCCTCAGCTCTCATGCTTGGAGAAGAAACAAAAGAGGAGGTTGAAGGCTGACTATCATCTTTTCTGCCACGGCGAGCCTGCTTCATGTGTCATGATCCAAGTCCCCGTTTTATTTGCTGTCATAGGCGGGTAGCGCGCCGCATTAATGCACTCAGCAAAGCCGACACATTTGTTGTCACTGCCCACGACTTGTTTAAAATGGCTCCATACCTCCGACTTTCCTCCAAACTTGATCAAAGCTAATTCTGCTGTTTTTCTTTTTTTCTTTACATCCTCAAGCTCCATGTTGCCCTTAAGCTCCACCATACAGCCCAGCAGGCCCGGTGTGGTGCTCCACCATACGGCCCAGCAGGCCCGGTGTGGTGCTCCACCATAGAGCCCAGCAGGCCCGGTGTGGTGCTCCACACTACAGCCCAGCAGGCCCGGTGTGGTGCTCCACCATACAGCCCAGCAGGCCCGGTGTGATGTATGTGAGAGGAGGAGACACGTGTTGCATTTACTAACATCACTGTTCCAGCTTGTAAATGATGTATGTATTGGGTGCGACGTAATGCCATGATGAGTAGATGAGTGGAACATATGTGAAATGAATAAGAGCTGCAGCTGCTCTGCCAGCTGATTGGTTAGAGAACAGCTCCTCCGGTGGTGGAGAGAGGGAACTGCAACATGTTTCATCACGCCATCGGATCAGCTGTTTGCCATGTTGAGAAATAAACATTTTGTTAGGAAAACCATGCTGTCATTGATTAGTGAGCACACACACACACACACACACACACACACACACACACACACACACACACACACACACAGGGCTTTAACCACAACCTGCACAACACTAGATTTACAGCAATTTGTTCAAACGCTAACACACTGCTGTTAAAACTGTTAACTACACACTGAAAACAGAACAGATTTCAGTCTGGTGCCATCAAACACTTTAGCTGAAAGCCTAATAAGCAGGTGTCTTGTTTTAGACTAGTTAGTACACACTGCAAAAACTGAAATCTAAGTAAGATGAAATATCTTAAATCAAGTTAATATATGCTTATTTTTTTCTGATAAGAAATGTTTACTTACCAGGCAGATTTTATGTTTGAGTATTTTACTTGTTTTAAGTGTTGAGGTCCTAAATTATCTTAATAAGATATTCTAACTTGTTAGTGAGATTTTATGACTTGTTCTGTGTAACTGCATGCTTGAAACTAGAATGTCCATAGCTATAAAGCTATTTGATCCTCACTGAAAAGTACAAACTGCTTTTTGCAAAGTCATAATTTCTTATTTTAAGCAAGAAATAAGAAATTATGACTTTATTATAACTTGAACTCTTCACATATTAAAAAAAGAACATCCAAGCGGAATCTTTTCTTTCATTGTCAAACAGACAATATAAATGATGTATTCATATAAAAATACAGTAGGTAAAGTACTGGAAATTGGCACTTGGCACATTTGATCTAATGTTTAAACATTTAATACCAATAATAATCAATACCACAGAGCAACCTGAAATTAGGGCTACGGCTGTGCATTTGATTAATATGGCTCATTAACTATTTCAGTGAAAAATGAGGCAGATAACGCAGCGCCAAAGCATCTTGAAGTTTTACAAAATACTTTACAAAACGAGCGAGACTTTTCCTATGCAGTCCATGAAAAAGGTGAGGGGGAAAGTAAATCACAGGATATATTTCTGATGTAATTGAACTCCATTATCTAGCAGCATAGGGGAGATCTGTGAATTAAGTTTTAGTTATTTATCTTTATCATAATCTTTAATGGGAGTAACGTGTGGTGTGTGATAAATCTAATACATTTTAAATAATGACATTCAATTCATCACATTCTCTGTTTTTACAAGGTTTCTAGTATTTATGTCACCCCCCATTTTATGACATGGTACGTTCCAAACGGGAACGCGCTAAAAGTGTCTGTCGAGGCCGGGTGGTCAGTTACAGCCATCAGCTTACGTTAGCTTTTCTCTGCCGTGCAGAATCAGCAAGTCATCTGGGGCCTCATTTATGAAACAATGTTAAGAAAGAAAAAGTTGCGTGAACAGGTTATGACACTTACCTTTGGTGTGGGAGATCTGGGTTCAATTCCCACTGTGATACATCAACCAAAGACACTTAAAGGAACACGCCGACTTATTGGGACTTTATCTTATTCACCGTATCCCCCAGAGTTAGATAAGTCCATACATACCCTTCTCATCTCCGTGCGTGTCATAACTCTGTCTGACGCACCCACCGCTAGCCTAGCTTAGCACAGATGCTGGAGGTAACCGGCTCCATCTAGCCTACTGCTCCCAATAAGTAATAAAATAACACCAACATTTTCCTATTTATATGTTGTGATTTGTATAGTCAAAAAACAACATGAACACAAACAAGTATCAAAATGGGATGTATGCCTCACTGGAATGGAATAAAAACATTAGAAGAACTACAAAAAGCAATAACTTTAACAAAATTATTATATTATTAATATAGTATTATATTGAATACCCTTTACCTGCCTTTTAGTAAGAGATATTGTAAATGAGAAAAAAAAAGAAGTGATTTAATGTGACATGAGACAAAGCCATCTTCTAACCATATACATACTGGGAACTATATTCTCAGAAGGCGAAGCACTGCTACTTCTGCTACTTGGGCGGAGTGATATTACTCCAAATCTGAGCGAACTCTCTGCTCCTCACCGCAGGGCTTCAGGTGCTGCGAGCAAATCACTTGGTGGTATTTTGTCACTTATTGGGAGCAGTAGGCTAGATGGAGCCAGTTACCTCCAGCATCTGTGCTAAGCTAGGCTAGCGGTGGGTGCGTTAGACAGAGTTACGACACGCACAGAGATGAGAAGGGTATGTATGGACTAGTCTAACTCTGGGGGTTACAGTGAATAAGATAAAGTCCCAATAAGAGATGAGAAGGGTATGTATGGACTAGTCTAACTCTGGGGGTTACAGTGAATAAGATAAAGTCCCAATAAGAGATGAGAAGGGTATGTATGGACTAGTCTAACTCTGGGGGTTACAGTGAATAAGATAAAGTCCCAATAAGTCGGCGTGTTCCTTTAACCCCGAGATGCTCCAGAGCCGTGTGGCCTCTGATATAGGTAGCCATTGTAAGTCGCTATGATAAAAGCGTGAGCTAAATAACATGTAATGTAATGAGTGAGTCAGCTCACCCGAGCGCATTTATCTGCCTGTAGCGCAGTTACCACTGTTTGCCACATGGGGGCAATATTGTTTTATTTACTACTGGTTTAATTAGTGTGTTCTTACCTGGCTTGTTAAAATAGAGCTGTGTTAGAGCTCTTTTGGTAATCTCTTGCCTTTCTTGGAGAATTTTAATTTAAATTTAATTTTATTTTACATTTAATGTGATTTGGGAATCAAAAGTATGATGTGATCATATGCATATTTTTTTTTGCAAAGAGTGATGTTTGCTACTGGAAGAGTATAGTGTTTTTATACAAAAGGAAGTTATTGAGAGGGTGTTTTATTTCATTTTGTTTTTGACTTGCTGCCCATATAACATTTTTCTTTGTGCCATATTATGGCGGGTTAAAATGGTTTTGGAAGGGGAAGAGGGACATTTTTATTCACTCCAATACCATCCACTGCAAAGGCTACAGCCAGATTTCTGTGTGATCTCATCACATCTACACCCATGCCTGATCTTGAGAATATGTCAGTTGGCAATGATACCTACTATGTCCCTCTACGTTCAGTGGGAGTAGGAGCGACCAGTGCTGAGAATGAGGGGGCTTCTGTGAACCTGATAGCATGCATAGCACAGCAGATTGGGATCCCCATTGGTGAGAGCATTACCTCTCATATAGAGTACAGGTTGCACAGCAGAGTGGGGCCCGATGTTGCAGGGTATACAAACAAATCGGGCAGGCCCTTCTCTGGTGAACTTAGTGGTGAAATCTGGCATTAAAGAGCCAGTGTGCTTTAAGGGTGATGATTCAGATATGTGCACAGTTCATGAATGGGAGACAGTTCTCACGACATACTTCCGGAAAAAACGTGGACTCCAGTTACTGAGCAAGCTGAGGAAGTGATGAGCAGACTCAGGGGGAGGGCACGGGAAGTAGTGAGAGTAGTGATGCGTAGTAACCCTTCACTCGATCTTTCTAATGGTCCAGCCCCTGTCTTTGATACACTAAAAAAGCATTTCAGTGACACAGTTTTCTCCACCAGCCCCTAGCGAATGCCCTTTTGAGTATTGGTTAAGACTAAACAGGGCGATGGAGATGGCAGAAGACTGTTTAAAGAGACAAAACAAGATGATTGATAATCCATCCTGTGAGCTCACTGCCGTGTTTATTAGACATTGTCCCGACCCCGAACTGTCTCTCACCTTCAAGTGTTGAGTTTCGTAGCTTTGGATAGCAGCTGATGTTCATGAAAAGCTGGTGGAAGATAAGAGGGATCAGAGGTACTCACCTCATCCATAGACAGCCCCAGCCATCACCTCGCTACCACAAGAGGTCAGTTCAACGGCTCATCCCACAGTGCCTGCTGGTGCGCTTCACAATGAGGCCAGCCTAGCCCCCAGTTCAAATCAGGTGACTCAGGGGTCCGCTGAGCAACTGGAGCACATCATTGCTAGCAGCAGGCCCAGTTTCAGGGCAGGTCAAACCCTCATTTCCAGAGAGGCCAAAGGCACAGACCCCTTCATTGGTCTGTGAGGTGTGTGGGGATGTTGGCCACAATACCCGATTTCACAGTAGGGCCGACCATCTCTGCTTTCTGTGTTTTGCGCCTGATCACACCAGTGCAGTATGCCCTAAGTCAACAACTGTAGAGCCAGCTGGCATGGTGCCCACAGGACCAGCCACCCAGCGTCAGGGAAACTAGAAGGCCAGCATTTGGAGGGGGTGAGTGTTGATCCTTTTATTGATCCCCCAGTAACGAGAGACAATATCAAATCAGTTTACGACAGTGTGTGTGAAGAGTTACGGTTAAAGAGTCAAGTAGTAATACATAACAAACAAAAACTGCACCCTCACGATGATCTCTTTCATGAAAATGTATTTCTTGGTGGTCAAAGTTGAAGTGAGGGCCATGCTGGACAGTGGTTCAATGGCTTGTTCTTTAAGCTCCAAGATGTTGACCAGGCTGTTAGAGGAGCGAGTGTTAAAAAGCCCTTCATTGACACCTGAAGATGTTGTTTTGATTGGGTGCGGTGGATCAAGAACGAAGCCTCTAGCCCCTTAACGCCGACTGTCGCTAATTAGCATCAAACCCCTTCCATTCTGACTGCAGGCGAGATAGCGTGTGTATTCCCCCCAATGCCGGTTTGTTTACATGCGATACATACCTAGGAACCTTTTGCATGCACTGGTTTCTCGTAGGACCGGTCGGAGTGCGAGATACATCCGGTTCACGTAAGTGAAATTAACCCTAACCCTAACCCTAACCCTAACCCTAAACCTAACCCTAACCCTAACCCTAACCCTACCCCTAAACCTAACCCTAAAGAAACTACTGTCAATGTTAGGGAGTAGGAGAGTGTTTTCTTTCTTGCCGTTGTCAAGATCCATGTATTTGTCATTTACAGTTTAGAAGTTCTAACAACGTTGTGACATGAATGAAATCTATTATGTATTTTATTAATTTTACCATTTTGTAAAGAATTTTACCATGAATGCCTGTTGTCGCTAATTTGCATCATACCTAAATTTATATCTATTCCATATGCTATAGACAAATTAACAATCTCAACTTAATTTACCATCAGCTTGGAGCCAGAAACACACATAATATTTTGTTTATATAATTGTGAATAAGTTCAAGCGTCAAAGGGCTAGGAGTGTGTGAGCTGGAGATGGAGGTGTACGGCTGTCGTGTAGCTGTCCCCACACTGAGGGCATGACCTCATCGCTGGCAGTAACCTCTTGAGATATTTGATTCGCCAGTTGAAGACGTCCAATAAATTATGCGATGACATGTCCGCCTCTGAACACAGTGAAGCTGAGAAGCACCAGCTGTTGAGTCTGATCGCTAACGTGGAGACATTGGGCAGGCAGTGATGTCCCTGACAAAGTTGGGACTGTAAGAAGAAAAAGAGCTGTGACGCTGGAGCCTCAAAGTGAGCACTTGGTCTCAGTTGGCATTCAAGGAGAAATGTTAATATTATGCAAGATGACCATGTTACTGGAATATCACAGAAAAAGAGTGGTGAAGTGACACCTTACTACTGGACACGAACAGCAGCATTGAAATACATAATGTAGAAGCATCATGGTCAGGTGATGTAATCAGCATCTTTCATACAAATGTGACAATATACAGGAAAACTGAAGTGAAATAAATGTAATTATGACATTTGTATTTTACACAATTTGTTCACAATATAAATGGGTGCTTTACTAGGGGGTATATAATAATATAAATAAACATAATTTCTTCATTAGTTTATATATTTCACACTGTTCAACTAAGATTATCCAATCAATGGACACAAGAAAACTTCACTGTCTTAGTATTGGAGACAATGTTCTTCAGATGGTCAGAGTTAAATCAAAATTTTTGAAAGGTCAGACAAAACAAACCAGAGAGAAAAATACTTTTGTTACAACAGACAAAATGTATGTATATGGTTCACCCATATTCTACAGAGAGCTGTACTGTATCTGATAAGTCATAAGGCCATAAGGTCATTCCAGGCATCTGTGAGGATGACTGACAGTAACAGACTCAGGTGGAGGTGCGCTATAGGTGCGCACAGTCACTCTCACGAGTATGCAAATGATCTCTAAATTGCGCCCTCCTTGTCCCTCCTCTCAGGCCACTCCCCTCTGAACCAAAACAGTGAGAGAAAGTTGAAAGTCAAAACCAGTGACATTGTAAAAATCCTGACAGTGTAAAAAAAACAGGAATCAAGAAAATGTGTAAAGTTTGTAATTGAAAAACCCCATCATGATGCATACAAATATCAAAATAAAATAAAAATAATAGGATTTTGAGATTTTTTTTTTCCTTCAGTTGAAAATGTTTCAGTGAAAATACTTGTTTCAATGCCAATTTCTCTTTTTAATACCTGATGTTACCGTCACTGTTTTAGCTCCATACCCCGGCAGCCCAAATTAGTAAAGAAAAGTCAAAGATAATTTTCTTTTAAATGTCGGGAAAAGCAACCTTTATTTTCTGTTTTGTTGGAAAAAAAAAAGTGCCAAAAAGGTTTTAAAATAACGCCAAAAATAACACCCTACAAACACATTAGGACTGTTGTAACGAATATCTAAAGTCGAATATAATTCAAATAGTAAAAAAAAAAGAAAAAAAGCAATACTATTAGAATGTGATTTCTTTTTATAAATAGGTTGGCTAACGTTAGCTAATCTCCCTCTTCTCACGTCTGATGAACAATAAGTTACGGGAGTGAGAAACACAAGGCTTTGTGAGCTAACGTTACGTACGGAGGAGTGACCATCTGCGGCTGGAGATCAGAAGAAGGATGGGAACTTGTTATAGAACGGCACAGGAGGTGGGACCCAAAAGCAGACGAAAAACAAAAAGTAAGATTAAGTGATTTAATGCGTAAAATATATACAATAAATGTGCTGGTGGCAAAAGAGGGGGAGTTGTGTCGAGGGAATCCAGTGGTGAGTGGTGGGTGCTGTGTGCTCTCCGGAGCGTGCCCCGTGACCTGGTGGGGGTGACCATGTGGTAGGCCTCCTCCAGAGTCCAACAAACAGTTGAATCTGAATCCGATCCTTACTGAGAGAGAGAGAGGAGCAGGTGGGAGGAGCAAGCAGGCAGGAAGGCACATGAACAAGCAAGGCAGGCTGCAACAAGAGATAAACACAGAAAACCTGTTTCAGCTGCACAAGCTAAAACACCAGGAACACAGATCACACAGATAGCACAGATAGCACAGATCACACAGATCACACAGATAGCACAGATCACACAGATCACACAGATAGCACAGATAGCACAGATAGCACAGATCACACAGATCACACAGATAGCACAGATCACACAGATCACACAGATAGCACAGATCACACAGATCACATAGATAGCACAGATCACACAGGTCACATAGATAGCCAGGATTGCCACTACACCACACTAGTAGACTATACATTCTGGTGCCGAGAGGATCACAGAGCCAGCCTTAAATACTGCAGGAGGGTGATTAGGGAATGAGCTTCACCTGGAGCCACCTGTCAGCTAAGCCACGCCCACAGCTCCCAGTCATCAGAACAGGAGGGAGGAAGATGAGGGAGAAACAAAAACACTCAGAACAAGAAGAAGCACAGGCTGCCATGATGACATCATGACAGGAAATAGTTTTAACATGACTTTACAATCGAAATCCACCGAGCCAAAATGCTTATGTTATCAATAGTTAGCTCGCTCTGGTTTCCTAACAGCGTCACGAGTTATAAGGACTTTCATGGAGACAGGCTAACTTTTTCTGATGTTTTTGACATTTTTTCTTCCTACGTTTCTCAACTGTTAGGCTGGGGGGTCCAGATTCAGGAGCAGACACGGAAAAAAGGTTGGAACAGGTAAAGAGGTTTATTTTGGCCTGCCTATGTACTGGAAATCCAATCATCACTGAATGCCGAAATGAATGTTGGGATACAGGTGCTGCGAAGTTCATACAAGTTACCAACCGATGTATCCTCGGTAAATGGGCGTGTCAAGAATACATCCGGAAATTTTAACTGTTCTTGGCGAAATGGGACCTTGTGTATTGGGACAGTACTTTGGCAACACGAGATGACGTTTCACAGGGACACGAGAACACAAGTCAGTAGAAGAACACAGATTGGGAAACGCCCGAAGAGTCTAACCCTGATGTCTGAGTTGATTTACCCTGAGATGGAAACTCTGAGTTTTCGGTTCCAGAACAGCTGATTTGAGTTGGATCAATCAACTCGGAGTATGTTCACTCAGGGTTACGCGCGTGCACAAAAGGCAGCATGAATGGAGCCACCATGATTCTACGATTCACCATGGCAACAACCACAAACAAACGGGTCGGCGGATATACTCATGCGCACAAACAGCGAGTTTGAACATGTATTTCGTTAAAAAAGCAAGACAGCGGCGGCTGCTGCAAAAGAGAGAGAATTGGTGTGGAAGAAAATTGCTGCTCGAGTCAATGCGTACGCATTCACAGTGTATTAATTTCATATTCAAACAATTTCAAATTCAAACAGTTAACTTATAATATTACTGGTGAAAACTGGAATTGTATTACACCTATAATTTCATTTAGTTGCAATCCTGCGGGCGAAAAAGTAAACTATACTAATCCCATTTTGAGGCTGCAGCAACATGATCATTAACAGAATTATAATTTATAATCATGCATTTCTTTTTAATGGCTCTCGCTGGTTTGTGTCCAGGGAACACGTTTAAAAAACGTTTCAGAGCGAGTCACTTTTCTGATGGCTCTGCATACGGTGGCTTTACTATTACAGTATGATCCACTACACTGTTATAAAGAAAACTGCTGTTGGCAAAAAACGTAATGCGATACAAAGAATCTGCTGGGATGTTAAAGCCTGTCCACGATGGTTGATGTTAGTGATATGAGGACGGATAATGTATCTGCATATCTAATGGACTGTGATGAAAAATACCTCTCAAATGTGTTACGTGGAAATTAAAATACATCTATAGTCGGGACTCAATATCTCCCGACGTAAACTCTCTGTTAATTAATACAGCTTTTTCATCAACGGGATCGTCGACAAAAGGACATGACATGTTTCAGAAAAAAAGTTTTATAATCTGCCTGACATAAACCAATAAGTTTTGTTATTCATGCAGATAACAAAGTGCATTAAAATGCGCCTGATACAGACTGAAGGAATGAATGAGGAAATGAGAGGAGACTGAGAGAAACTCGAGGATTCTTGAAGAAAACCTGCTCCCGACCAGGTTAGGTTCACAGGCTCAGTTACTATAGCAACTGACTCCGAGGTTAAGTTACCTCTCTTCCTGAAACGGAAAACCCAGAGTTTCCCTCATCTCAGGGTTAACCAACTCAGAGTTGTCACTAACTACTGACTACAAAAAGTCAAAACAAAGCTTGCAACAGGAAATACAAAAAGGCAGCTTTTCAAAACCCACTGAGGCTGGCTGTAGCGAGTGTTACCACTTGGGTGAACAGACGATCTGGCAGAGACTGGTTGGAAGGCCGGGGTTTTAAGACAGGAGTGGTGATTGGTGGATGTGATTCAGGTGAGCAGGAAGCCACAGGTGTCCTGACGAGGAGGGAGAGAGGAGCAGGAGCACCACACCCACTCAGCACAGGACAGACAAGACTAACAACAAGGGAAGGGAAAACAGACAGCACCATGACATCATGGTGTCATTTACATGCTATAAAATTGAATAAAACACCCAAATTCAATGAAAGTAGTGAACTGATCATTTATTTAACTTGTTAAGAGCGTTTTTAGAGAACCATTCATGTTATTTTTTGTGTGACAATTTGGTTTAAAGAAACTCAAATTTCTGATTTAGAAACTTTTTGAAAATGGGTCAAGTTTGACCTGAAGACAACAGGAGGCTTAAGTACAATATGTTGGTACTCTTTACACCTGTGATAGTGAGTAGTCGGATTAATCAGTTTCTCCCCATACCGGTTCTTTTGTTGTAAGGAATGCAGGGCACACACCCGGCATAATACTTTCACAATTCAAATTTACACAAATGATGTTGCTTGCTTCCTCTTCATTACAGGAAGATCTCTAAATTAATGCAGACGTACGATGGACAGTGGACGGTTTCTGTCTTTTCTCTCAGAGACTGTGGACTAACATGAGCCGAGGAACCGTCTGAATGATCGCCACGGACCTTTGGAGGAGGACAGGTATGTTTCTAAAGTTGTTGTGAGAACTTTTCTAATGTAACTAAAAGCTGAGCCACTACGGCACGAGATTTAAACTTCCCAGACAGACAACATTTTGTGAAAACAGCATCTGTCTGTATACCCAACATTCACTTTTCATATTGCAGATTAACAGATTTAGTTGTTACAGCCTGAATAGACTTCCTTTGATTTCTACGTATAGTCTGTCCCCATTATGCGTCGGTTACGAAGAACTACATATGCGTCACAGTTATGACGTACTACGTATGCGTCGGATATGAACAAAAAAAAAAAAAAAATCCTCAAGAGAAACGTTTACAACCATGGCCTCTATCTCAACACCGTTTTTGGTAAGGAACAGATTAGTAGATAGTAGAGGGACTCAGATTTTGTTGGTCAGTAGCCGGGGAAGAAGCCGGAGAACTTCCTGAATGTACTTATGTAAAATGTCGAATGAGCTGCGCATGCTGCTTTATGCTAACACGTGCGAGTGTGTGTTAGCATAGCTTCTTATAGCTTCTTAGATGCTCGTGTGGACTTAAAGAAACTTATTTTCAAAAAGCTGATGTGTAGGTTATGTTCAAACCATAGACTGTAATATAATTTAAATACTAAGTTGGGTTAAATGTAGCACACACTGTCAAAGGTAGATGTAAAAAATATGTTAACTTTACTTTGGCTAAACGTCTGAGATGACTCGGTCTGTATATATAGAGTTTATTGCAGAGTAATTAGAATATGCCTTGGTTTTTGGTGCATACATAAACATATTAAACATTAATATGAAATAAACAATAAATACAGAAACAAAACAGTTGTGTTTGAGATTAAAACTAAGAGGCTGTCTGGATTAGTGCAGAATGTCAGTGTAACTTCTACATATTGGAACTGGAAGATATAAAGGTGTGTGTGTGTGTGTCCGTGTGTGTGTGTGTGTGTGTGTGTGTGTGTGTGTGTGTGTGTGTGTGTGTGTGTGTGTGTGTCTGTGTCTCTGTGTGTGTGTGTTTCTATGTGTGTGTCTGTGTGTGTCTGCATGTATGTCTGTGTGTGTGTGTGTGTGTGTGTGTGTGTGTCTTTGTGCATGAATGAAGATGAAAGGGTTAGTGACCTAGGAGGAAGTAGTACTTTAGTACTTATATTTCTTCTCTCAGATCTCATCTGTGATTCTTTGTAAATGTGTGAAGTCTTTGATACTAGGCTTCATTTGAAGCTGATGCAATTACAATTTCGTTAAGTTTACATAATAACAATAATTTCTTGAATTCTTAAACATATTTTTTAACTTATAGCTTTAAATGTGTGTGTTTTGCTGCAGGATTCCAGCCAGAGGACAGCTGCTGCTGCTGGTGGTGGTGTAGCTGTAGCTGCTGTAGCTGCTGGTGGTGATGATGATGTCTCTCCTATGGAGGTGGACCCTCCAGAGACTATTCAAAGCCAGGTAAATATATACTAATGGAGTCAAAAAGTGTTATTGTCTTCTGAATAGTGGCTGTGAAAGCTTCCTGAGACCCTGTAACATGTGGTGGATTTACGTCACAGTAAGACTGGGTTCATGTAATGAGCAGAGCCAAGGGGCCCGAATCTTTGAACGTTAGCATCATCACCTTTTTGTCATTTCCCATCACCTGTTTCCTGGGTGAAAGTCTTGTGTTTTCTCCTTAACTTCTTCCAGGACATGAACACCTGTTTCCTGGGTGAAAGTCTTGTGTTTTCTCCTTAACTTCTTCAGGACATGAACACCTGTTTCCTGGGTGAAAGTCTTGTGTTTTCTCCTTAACTTCTTCAGGACATGAACACCTGTACAACATGCTGCTGACACTAATAAATACTGCAATACATACACATTACAGAGCTTTACTTGTAGAGCGATATGTAGGAATGCTTCATGAGAATTGGCAGCTGTACTACACTTTAAATGCAATGCATGAATATTTACTTTAATATCCTCTTGAATCACTATCTGTGTTGTTACCTTCTGAACTTGTGTGTTGTGGATCTTCAGGACCAGGAGGAACCGATGGACTGGGAACCTGCAGGGACTCTGAGTTCACCCTCAGCCAGGTAAATATGACTATCTCAATCTTTTTAAAGGGGAACACCACCTAAATTCAAACGGTCTGTTAGCTGCTTATCAAGGTTATTCAGTGTGCCGATGTGCTGCAATAGCAGCAATCAGCAGAATGACTATTATCCTGCATACTTACTATTTTTATTCTGCCACAGTTTTGTGCTGCTACTAGTCAGGGAGCGTTGCCAACACATGCACATAAATACATCAAAACGTGTGTATTGATCGGGAATGGTGTGCTATGACTTTTCTAAGAGATTTGCAGTGCGGTTTTCATGAAATTGGCAAAAAACGGCACGGAATTTCCCATTGACTTTATTGGAAGTCTTTGGTAAATCGCTTAACATAGCTCAAAACAACTCCTCTTTGGGGCCATACAGTATCACCATACTTTAATGTAGAAAACTAATTAAAAGTTTAAACCGAAGATAAGACTTTGGCCTTTATTGGGCTGAATGGGCATTCGTATATCAAGCACGGTTTCTACCAAATCACAGTTTATGTATCGTCCAGTTTTCAGACTGTTTCAGATTTCCCAGTGTGTGTGTCTATGGGGACAGAATGTTGAGAGTCAGAGGGGAGGACAGAGGGGGGAGCTGTAGTACGATTCTCTGAGATTTTTCCAAACAAATTGCTCTCTCCCCTACAGTTTTCACTCCTCATACATCATGGTTGGTCAAAATGTAGAAAATGTTGTGCCGGTCGCAGACATGTAACTATGGATTCCACCGGACTTAAACTTTTGGCTCTGTTCATACCAACTGCCGATAGAAACAATGAAAAAAAAAATAACTGTGGAAGTACGCAGACTGTCCCTGTTTATTACCTGCTCTGTGTCGCATATATTTGACAACACAAACATAAAAACCACATCAATGCGTTCGCCAGACTTTCATCTTTCTTGTGATGATAATATTATTGCCGTTTGGACCCACTGTTTTTGAATTAAAGAACAAACAAAAGAGGTATGATTATCATTAAATGGACATGTTTGACCAATTAAAGATACTGTCTCCCCCTCACTCCTCTACTCCCTCACTGTGGAAATCCCCATAGCAACAAGTTCTGACACACACACCTCCTATCATGGAGACTTTTTACTGTAGTAGGGTGTGTTGTCTTCTCTTTTCAGGACATGTCAAACAGCAGTTTTACTGTTAGCCAGTGTTATTCGGATGTGCACCAAGTAGTAGGCACACTGTCAAAATTTCTTGCAGAATTTGCTAGTTATTTATATTATTTTAGTTTTGACTTTTGGATTGCGTTGTAGTTTAGTTTGAGTTTTCAGAGTCCAATCCAATGCACATGTTTTTGTTAAAACAACTTCAATGCGTTTCAGCGTCCAGCCTTAGCCTTAGTTTTTAATCTGATTCTAGTTATAGGTTTGTGTATTTTGTTCCACTGGTGACTGATCTGTTGATCTGTTCTTCTCTTTGTTGAACCTGCAGCTCCTCCCTTTACAACCACATATCGATGTCGATCAGTGTCGGTGAAACTGTGACAGTTGCACTCAGAATCCCTGCAGATAAGAGACAGTAAACAGTAAGTATCATTAAACAGTCACGCAATACTAAATAAAGTTAAGCAATGCGATCGATAATGGAAGACACATGCTAACAGATGCTGTAGACACAACACAGTACCGTGAGATATTTAAACTAGCTGGATGGTTAAACTCTTCCCAGTGTTTCTCCGTGTGGGCGATCTTGATTGAACATCAACAACTTCCGTCCTATATCCAATCTTCCCTCCATCTCCAAAACGACCTCCTTACGGCAGATGATTCTGGACTCCTCAACATCCTCATCCTCCTCGACCTGAGTGCAGTCTTTGATACCATCTGTCAGACCACCCTCCTCAACAGGACAACATCAGCATCACCCACACTCCGTTAGCCTCGTTCACATCTTACCTCTCTGGACGCACTCAGTTCATTCAACTCAAGTCTTTTAAATACATTCCCTCCTCCGTCACTTCAGGTGTGCCCCCAGGGCTCCGCCCCTCCCTTACCCCCCCAAACTGCCGCCATCCTGGTCCACAGTCTCGTCACTTCCCGTCTGGATTACTGCAACTCTCTCTTCTTCGGCCTCCCTCACAAATCCCTCCATAAACTTTAACTGGTCCAGAATTCAGCTGCCCGAACACCCTCCATCCATCACATCACACTGTCCTCCAACAGCTCCACTGGCTCCCGGTCCAGTCCTGGTCCACTGGCTCCCGGTCCAGCCCTGGTCCACTGGCTCCCAGTCCAGTCCTGGTCCACTGGCTCCCGGTCCAGTCCTGGTCCACTGGCTACCGGTCCAGCCTTGGTCCACTGGCTCCCGGTCCAGTCCTGGTCCACTGGCTCCCGGTCCAGTTCCGTATCCAGTTCAAAGTCCTCCTGCGTACATTCAAGGCCATCCACAACCTCTCCCCCCCATATTTGTCTGATCTCCTCCAGGTTCCCACTCCCTCCCGCTCCCTCAGATCCTCTTCCTCCATACACCTGTCTGTCCCATACACCTGTCTGTCCCCTCTACCTGTCTCACCATCATGGGGAGCAGGGCATTCAGCAGCTCTGCCCCCCCGTCTCTGCACTCATTACCACCCCAACTCAGAAACATTGATTCATTCCTTCATTTCAAATTACACCTCAAAACACATCTTTTTAAAACTGATGCCTATTCCATTTGATGTCAATTGCTCTGCCTCTTTCTGTTGTTGTATTCTAGATGAGTGTATTTAAGTAATCAAAGGCGTATAAAGTACGGTGATATACTGACAAAGGTTCAATGAAATCAGAGAACTTTGCACATTCACTTTATGTGACGTTGAGGTGTTCAGCTGCAAAGCTGTGAATTGTAGGTATAAACAGATTTTTGTATTTGTTTACCATCTCTTCAATTTGACGTCTGGTGGTTTTACCTGCACATAGCAGCGTTAACTTTAATATTTTAAGTCCAGTTACACGTACATTCACTTCCAAATAGCCTATTGCTACACTTGCATTGAAGTTTAGACGTAAAATGACCAGCTGAACTGTCCAGTATGAATGTAATTCCTGGGGATAGGATGCTGGTAGTTGTTGTTGGTTAATCTTAATTATTGTTTATTGAATGTTTTGCTTATTCAACTTATTTAACTGAAATACATTTCTTTCATTCATTTTTATATATTTCATATTCATATTTCCCCCTTTCTGGTCTACATATCCCTGCCTCTGCTGAAGTATTTTATCCAATAGACCATATTATACCTAAAAAATAAGTATTTTGACTATGTAAAGAGCTGAAACATGAACATTCTTTATAAATATGCATGTAGAAGATAGTATTGAAAGCAGGATTTAATTATTGCATGCTTAGAACAGTTACGTGATTGTTTTTTATTATATCTTATCTTTTTGCTCTGCTGTCAATGTTTGTACACCATGTGGTAAGGACATTTTTTTGTGGAAAAGACGAAAAAGTATCACATTGAAGTTTGACTGATAAAAAAAAATAAACTTGAAAACAGTGGAGTGATTTGTAGGATTTCATACTGTGAAAGCAGGATTTAATTATTGCATGCTTTGTTTAGTTGTGCATGATCAAAACACATCCCCCCCCACACTTGTTTCTTTTACATAAATCCTCCCCTGCTGATCTGAGGTCTGTACTATGAATCAAGATCAACATGGTCTGGATTTATTTCCGTTACCCATATTTTACGCAAGAACAGCAGACAATAATCTTACAATAATATGAGGAATACAGACATATAATCCAGACAAAAAACAACACAGTCACTGCTCCTAAATCAAGGAGGGAAAGCTGGCAGAAAATAGTTACATGACTTATTGATATCACTGCCCCAGGCACAAGATCTGACCATAATTACACTTGTGCTTTCCATAACGTTAAACTTTAGTTGCTGTATTATTTCAGTTGCAACCCTGGCAACAGATCATTGGAGCAAATGAAAAATAAATATTAAAACATAATTCAAACTGGTTAGTAGCAGTAGGCAATACTTGCACATATTTTAAGGCCAACAAGTACAAGGCTGAATTACCTGAGTCATTCCCTTTTGTAGGATATTGGTATACAAAGGTCCTATAGAACCATCATACCATACCCCCACATCATCACATACCCTTCACCATACCCCCACATCATCACATACCCTTCACCATACCCCAACATCGTCACATACCCTTCAGGGTATGTGATATAAAAGTCTGCCTGCCTCTATGGGAATTTAACATAGAGGTGGACTGACTTTAGTTGCCAGTGGTTTAGACATTAATGTCTGTGTGTTGAGTGATTTTGAGGGGACAGCACATTTACACTGTTATACAAGCTGGACACTTAATACTTTACATTTGAGCAAAGTGTCATTTCTTCAGTGTTGTCCCATTTAAAGAGATAATGAAATATTTACTAAAATGTGAGGGGTGTACTCACTTTTGTGAGATACTGTATATTTTATGTTCAAATATCTTTTTCTACTCGTTTGTGTCTATGTATATTATTTTAATATTTTTGTATAATTCTATAATTACTTAAACATAAGTATTGTAATACTGTTGTTTTCTACGTGTGTAAAGGCATAATATATTTAAATGTAGCCCTACTGGTGTCCTCGGGTCAAAATTGACAGATTTTCAAAAAGTTTTTATATCAGAAATTTGGGTTTCTTTCAACAAATTGTCAAAAAAAATAACGTGGATGTCTCCGTACAACGGTTACTCTTCACAAGTTAAATACCTGATCAGTTCCCTACTTTTATTGAATTTGGGTGTTTTATTAAATTTTATAGCATTTGAAGAAAAAATTATGAAAAAAACAAAACAAAAAAAATAAATAAACGCAATAAAAATTTGGGAATTAGCTTTTAGAAACGTGGGGAAAAAACAACAAGAAAGTCCCCAAAAAAAGCTCAGAAGAAATCGACAAAAAACGAGAAAATCAAAATGTTGCAGGTGGACATGTTGAAAGAGCTCTGACTGCTGATTGGTAGAGAGCAGAGCCCCTGGTGGTGGAGAGAAGGAACTGCAACATGTTTCATTACTGTGTTTCTCAGTGGTGGGATGTAACTGAGTACATTTACTCTAAGTACTGTACTTAAGTCTTGTGTTGTCCTCGTTTTCTAAGTTTTTAATATCAGAAATATGGGTTTCTTACAACCAAATTGCCGAAAAATAACTTGGATGCATGTAGGTTGTATGGGACCCAGACAACATTCTTCACAGGTATGAATGATTACTTCTTTTGAATTTTGGGAGTTTTATTCAATTTCGTATTAATTTGAAAAAAAAAACATGTTTAAATGGTTTTAGATCAGTCTCCTGACTAAACTTTGACATAAACCAGTCTGTGATTCACTCAACATCCTCTGATCTTAACTATTAGTCAAAATAATTCATAATTTCTGCTTTATTTTAACTCAAAAATTAGGTAAAATGGGGGTACATTATAACTGGGGGCAGGGGTGGTATGTCTGTGGATCCCCCAAAACCTTTTGAGCATCAAACCATATCATACTTTACTGGTAAGAAGTAGAGCTGGATCAGAATATCTGAGATGTACAGCATATCGTGACTAAACTTTGACATAAACCAGTCTCTGATTCTCTGAACATCCTCTGTTCTTAACTATTAGTCAAATTAATTCATAATTTTTGCTTTTTTCTAACTCAAAAATTAGGTAAAATGGCATAAACATTAGGTTTAATTACCACAAATTAAAAAAAAACATTGAAAAAAAGTACCAAAAATCATAATAAAGGGACAGAAATGTCTGAAAAAGCACCCTAGAAAGTTCATGGTCAACAGGAAGACAACATGAGGGTTAGGTCCAAATGTTGTTATAACTGGGGGGGTCTGTCTGTGGTTCCCCCAAAACCTTTTGAGGGTCAAACTCTTCAGTTCCTGCATCTGAAATCGTTGTAAATCATATTTTACAGGTAAGAAGTAGAGCTGGATCTGAATATCTGACCGTACGGATGTCTTATCATTGGGTAGATGTTTGATTTCAATTTTGGGAATATAGTGAACATATTTGAATATTCACTTTTTAGTTTTGTTTTTCCTTCAATATTATAATAAAGTTGAGAGAGATTCAACTTTTGGAGAAAGAAACGCAGCCCTAATAAGGTTACAAACTAGTTTGGAGCCCCCTGAACGGTTATTTTTTTCTTGGAGTGGGTTGTCTTTTTATATTTTTTGAGGGGGGGAGAAATCTCCCTCTTCTAAATATTGGGGGGGCATATCCCCTACGCCTGCTACCGGTACATGTACTTAACTTGAGTCTTTTCTTTTCAGGCCACTTTCTACTTTTTCTGATGTCGCTGGACGATGTTCTTTCTCTCCGTTTATTGATGTTTTTTGTTGCTTTTTCTGATGTTTTCCGGCATTTTTCCACCTGAAGGAAGGAAGTCGGCCGTCTTGGTTTTCATGTGAAAGTTTTCATTTTACGAACAGGTGTTTTAGGACTTTAGGATGCACGAAAACTCTTGAAGTTGTGCAGCCATGTGCATAACAGTTAATCAATTCTTTGATCTGAGTTCAGATTTAGGCTTGAGAGTGGTTCAACAGTTTAACAGTCCCTGTTTATGGTGAAACATAGAGATACACATCACAGGAGGAGCATTTCACTGTAGTTTGAATCGTCTCCTTATTGGCTAAAGAGGTAGTTTAGCCAAGTTTAGAGAAAAGCACTGACAGCCACATTGAGGGTTAGAAGTCTCGCGTGAGAAGTGATAAAATGTCCGGAAGTGAAACACTGTTTACCTTTTTCACGTTGTAATTCGGTCAGAAACTTCAAGATTGTGAGGCAAACAGCGAGTTTTGGATAAAATGGCTTCGATATTCCAGTTCCTGGGACTCTTGGCGAGTTATGAAAAAAAAGATTTGGTGGACAATATCACCGATGTGGATGAAGGGAGAATGAAAAGGTATGAATGCAGTCATGGCAACTTTATTACAGCTGTATAACTGCTATCATAAATAAATCATCTTATGCTGTGTGTGTGGGCTTAATTGAATCATGAGAGGCTATAAGCTTTCAATTGTTGTGTTGCATGACCGTATATTTTGAAGATTTAATGCTTAAAAGTCATAACGAAGGTCATGAGTGGCGGTAACAGCAACGCCACAACGGTACGCTGTTACCAAATTAATTAGCCAAATCGCAATGCATGCTCCTCCTACAGCATTAATCCGGTCTGCACGAAATGTTGAATCGATCCTCAGTCGACATTTGAAGTAAATCGAGGGGTGAGGGCGCGTTCAGTGCTGCTTTCAGCTTTAATTTGTTTTGGGTGTTTTTTAGCATTTCTTTTAGCATTTCTTTAGCATTTCTTTTAGCATTTTTTTTAGCATTTTTATCACTATTTCAATTGGGGTTTTGACTGTTTTTTAATGCCTTTTTTCCCTTGTTTTTTGTCACTGTCTGCACTGCATCGTGGGGGACAAAGAACATCAGTAGGGTGACCAGACATCCGGAAAACTTCGGGACAGTCCCTGAAATTCAACAAGTTGCCCCGAATCCCGAAAATTAGAGCAAAGTCTCCAGAGCAGACTCTGGGTTAGGGTTAGTTCTTGTCTGATTGAACATTAAGAACTGGTCATGGTGGTTTTTAACTGAGTCGTCCTGCAGCATACAGCTCCCGTCATCACCTGAGTTCATGATTTTTTATTTGTATTTTCCGGTTTAAGTTTCTGAATAAAAATAATAAGTCTCTTCCCCTAATTTTACCCATTCTCATCTGGTCACCCTATGGGGGACAAAGAACATGAGTGAAGCAAGAGATGGTCCGGACACAAGCAACGCTAGAATGTAACTAAGTAGATTTACTATAAATGTTGAGGTACTTTTCTTGAGTCTTTTCTCTTCATGCCACTTTCTACTTCTATTTCAGAGAGAAATATTGGACTTTAGTTACTCACTTTACTAAAAGCTATACAACAGCAAAATTATTAGGAACTATTGTACGATAAGATAAGTTAAGGTTCTAGCATGCATGCACGCATGCAGAGCAGAGCCACCTGCAATTTATGCAAGAATTTCTTTGGAGTTTTTGTTGCTTTTTAATGTTTTTTTTTTTTTGATAAAAACAAAAATTGAAAACGCAGACATTGTAGCATTTGTATAATTACATTTGAGAGAAATATGATTTAATAGCAAATGAATGCAAAGTATTTTGATCGGCAAGGCTTACTCAATGCAAATGACAAAATGAACAACTGACCTAACAGTCATATAGACTCACCTTAAAGATTATTAGGAACACCTGTAAGATTTCTCGTTAATGCAATTATCTAATGAACCAATCACATGGCAGCTGCTTCAATGCATTTAGGGGTGTGGTCCAGGTCCAGGTCTAGACAATCTCCTGAACTCCAAACTGAACGTCAGAATGGGAAAGAAAGGTGATCTAAGCTAGGTTGAGCGTGGCGTGGTTGTTGGTGCCAGACGGGCTGGTCTGCTCAGTGACTGGGATTCTCACCCACAACCATTTCTAGGGTTTACAAAGAATGGTCTGAAAAAGGAAAAACATCCAGTATGCTGCAGTCCTGGGGGGGGTGAAGGTGCCTCGTTGATGCTAGAGGTCAGAGGAGAACAGGCCGACTGATTCCAGCTGATAGAAGATCAACTTTGACTCAAATAACCACTCGTTACAACCGAGGTCTGCAGCAAGGCATTTGTGAAGCCACAACACGCACAACGTTGAGGCGGATGGGCTACACCAGCAGAAGACCCCCCCGGGTACCACTCATCTCCACTAACAATAGGAACATGAGGTGACAATTTGCACGAGCTCACCAAAATTGGACAGTTGAAGACTCTAAAAATGTTGCCTGGTCTGATGAGTCTCGATTTCTGCTGAGACATTCAGATGGTAGAGTCAGATTTGGAGTAAACAGAATGAGAACATGGATCCATCATACCTTGTTACCACTGGGCAGGCTGCTGGTGGTGGTGATGGGGGTGTAATGGTGTGGGGGAGGTTTTCTTGGCACACTTTAGGCCCCTTAGTACCAACTGGGCATTGTTTAAATGCCACAGCCTACCTGAGCATAGTTTCTGACCATGTCCATCCCTTTATGACCACCATGGACCCATCCTCTGATGGCTACTTCCAGCAGGATAATGCACCACGTCACAAAGCTCACATCATTTCAAATTGGTTTTCTTGAACATGACAATGAGTTCACTGTACTGAAATGGCCCCCACAGTCACCAGATCTCAACCCAATAGAACATTTTTGGGATGTGGTGGATTGGGAGCTTCGTGCCCTGCATGTGCATCCCCCAAATCTCCATCAACTGTAAGATACTGACCTCTCAATATGGGCCAACATTTCTAAAGAATGCTTCCAGCACCTTGTTGGATCAATGACACCAAGAATTAAGGCAGTTCTGAAGGAGAAAGGGGGTCAAACATGGTCTTAGTGTTCTAATAATCCTTTAGGTGAGTGTAGTTAGATGGACCCACACTGGCTGCAGGTTAATGTCAGTGGGGGTGCAGTGTGTTGGTGGTCCAGCAGGGGGAGCTGTCTCTCTACATTTAACAGTTTGGACAGACTTGCAGTGTGATTGCATAAGAAAAGTGATGAAACATGCTGAAACACACACACACACACACACACACACACACACACACACACACACACACACACACACACACACAGACACACACACACACACACACACACACACACACACACACACACACACACACACACACACACACGTGCGCACACACACACACACAGACACACAGACACACACACACACAGACACAAAGACACAAACACACTAATATGTTGGAAGGAAGGACACACACACACACACAGACACACACACACACACACAAAGACACAGACACACACATACACACACACAGACACACATACCAACATACAGACACACAGACACACACACACACACACACACACACACAAACACACTAATATGTTGGAAGGAAGGACACATACACACACACACGCACACACCACACACCTACAAACACACACACAGACACATACAGACACACACACACACACAGACACACACAGAGACACACAAACAGACACACACACGCATGCAGACACACAGACACACACACACACACACACACACACACACACACACACACACACACACACACACACACAGACACAGAGACACACACAGACTCACACACACACACACACACAGAGACAAGCACACACACACACACACACACACACACACACACTCAGAGGACTTTGGTCCAGCTGATAAACTAAGAATCTTGGACACATTTCAGCTTTATTATCATTTAATATTCCACCCTTCTCTGCCTTCTTCTTTAAATGCCTTCGTTACTTTACATCCCCATCTGCTCGTTGAGATCCCCCTCTGCTCGTTGAGATCCCCCTCTTCTAGTTGAGATCCCCCTCTGCTCGTTGAGATCCCCCTCTTCTCGTTGAGATCCTCTCTGCTCGTTGAGATCCCCCTCTGCTCGTTGAGATCCCCTCTTCTAGTTGAGATCCCCCTCTTCTCGTTGAGATCCCCCTCTGCTCGTTGAGATCCCCTCTTCTAGTTGAGATCCCCTCTGCTCGTTGAGATCCCCCTCTTCTCGTTGAGATCCCCCTCTTCTAGTTGAGATCCCCTCTGCTCGTTGAGATCCCCCCTCTTCTCGTTGAGATCCCCCTCTTCTCGTTGAGATCCCCTCTTCTCGTTGAGATCCCTCTCTGCTCGTTGAGATCCCCTCTTCTCGTTGAGATCCCTCTCTTCTCGTTGAGATCCCCTCTTCTAGTTGAGATCCCCCTCTTCTAGTTGAGATCCCCTCTTCTCGTTGAGATCCCTCTCTTCTCGTTGAGATCCTCTCTTCTCGTTGAGATCCCCTCTTCTAGTTGAGATCCCCTCTTCTCGTTGAGATCCCTCTCTGCTCGTTGAGATCCCCTCTTCTAGTTGAGATCCCCCTCTTCTAGTTGAGATCCCCCTCTTCTCGTTGAGATCCCCTCTTCTCGTTGAGATCCCCTCTTCTCGTTGAGATCCCCTCTTCTCGTTGAGATCCCCTCTTCTAGTTGAGATCCCCCTCTTCTCGTTGAGATCCCCTCTTCTCGTTGAGATCCCCTCTTCTCGTTGAGATCCCCCTCTTCTCGTTGAGATCCCTCTCTTCTCGTTGAGATCCCTCTCTGCTCGTTGAGATCCCTCTCTGCTCGTTGAGATCCCTCTCTGCTCGTTGAGATCCCTCTCTTCTCGTTGAGATCCCTCTCTTCTCGTTGAGATCCCTCTCTGCTCGTTGAGATCCCTCTCTTCTCGTTGAGAAACTTTTCATATAAAGTTATTAAATGAAGTTGGGTTTTTCCAAAAACATTGTCCCTTTATTAACGATTTCGGTGTTACTTCTGTGTGTGTGTGTGTGTGTCTATTTGTGTGTCTGTGTGTGTATGTGTGTGTGTGTCTGTGTGTATGTGTCTGTGTGCTTGTGTGTGTGTGCATGTGTGTGTGTGTATATGTGTATGTATGTGTCTCTGTGTGTGCATTTATTTCTTTATGTCTTTTTGATGCTTTTTCTGAATATTTCTCTGGTTTCTCTGACAGTTTTCATCATTATCTTTAACTTTTCTGAACTTTTTGTGACCGCTGGCCCCCTAACATTTGCCTATCCTATGCCTGGGCCGGCCCCCCTAACATTTGCCTATCCTATGCCTGGGCCGGCCCCCCTAACATTTGCCTATCCTGTGCCTGGGTTGGCCCCCCTAACATTTGCCTATCCTATGCCTGGGCCGGCCCCCCTAACATTTGCCTATCCTATGCCTGGGCCGGCCCCCCTAACATTTGCCTATCCTATGCCTGGGCCGGCCCCCCTAACATTTGCCTATCCTGTGCCTGGGTTGGCCCCCCTAACATTTGCCTATCCTATGCCTGGGCGGCCCCTAACATTTGCCTATCCTATGCCTGGGCCGGCCCCCCTAACATTTGCCTATCCTATGCCTGGGCCGGCCCCCCTAACATTTGCCTATCCTATGCCTGGGCCGGCCCCCCTAACATTTGCCTATCCTATGCCTGGGCCGGCCCCCCTAACATTTGCCTATCCTGTGCCCTGAACGTACCAACAGTTGAAGTGAGGACAGCCTGACGTCACGGTGACTTTTGTTCCACATGTTTGACCCTGGTCTTATCTCTCTCTCTGTGTGTGTTAAACTGATATCAGCCTCTGTTATCTGCTGCTGACACCTGGGCAGGTGTCCAGCTGTGTGTGTGTGTGTGTGTGTGTGTGTGTGTGTGTGTGTGTGTGTGTGTGTGTGTGTGTGAGTCCGGTC
>NW_021166638.1:0-1000 GCF_004354835.1 Perca flavescens
GAGTGCTTAGGGCCGTCTACAAATTACTACACCGAAAAGAGATACAACAAAAATATTTATTAATTTAATGATTGAATAAGGTAATTTCTCCAAACTTACCTCAATTATAACTTGTCTCCTGCTAGTTATATTACAGCACTTACTTTAAAAAATTTAAAAAATATTTTTGTTGCATCTCTTTTCGGTGTTGTAATTTGTAGACAGCACTAAGCACTCGTCTTACAGCAGCAACAACAACAGCAGAGAACAGAAGCCAGCAGGCAAGTGTTATTTACATAAACTTCTGGTGTACTTACAAACTTTACAATCCATTGTTTTATGAGTACATAACATATTTGTACTAGTGTAGACGTTTGGTATCATTTCGGGCATTATTAGTGGGGTCATTTACGAGATACATCACTGGATCCATTAGCCCCTGCGCTAAGCTATTCAGCTGATAACGCTGCTCTACGCTAACTCTCCCAATGTTAGACCCAGGTGAAAAAAGCTTCTGGGGGGGTGTTTGGCTCAAGGTCATGGGGCAAAGGACCCTAGGGTGACATTACTCCGAACCATCACTTTAAGTCTTGTATGGAACAAAGAGCTTGAGTGTCATATGTATCGCCTAATGTATTCACTCCAACAGATGACCAAGATGGTTGATTAAATGGTTCGTTACCGCATAATAAATTACGGTTAGTAGTACTAGATAACTTTATTGTCCCCGTGGGGCAGTTGGGTTTGCGGTGCAGTCACCAGGCACTTTATGACAAGACATCAGACATATGATACAAACAAATAGTCCATACATCAGACACCGAGAGACATAACATGAAGAATATGCATCACACACTACAATACACTATACACCCTTGGGTATGACCAGGCCAGTTGGACATCTGGCCTGGACATCTGTAAAGTGATGAGTGCTGTTTTTTGGTCTCTATGGAAGGTCCCACTCTGAATGAATCAAGCATGAGTTTGCCCACCATGTCCCAAAGTTCTACATACAGCTCTG
>NW_021166639.1:0-1000 GCF_004354835.1 Perca flavescens
GGTGAAGGACTTTAAAAATAAAGGCTTGAATGTCAACTTAAAGCTATATTTCAAGTCTGTTTGAGGCTGCTATTTAAAGCCATATTGTAAGTCTTATTCAGGCTGCTCTAAAAACCAAACCTCCATATTAGCCAGACTCATTTCACCCCAGGGTGATAGTATACACATCCCTTAATGTCCCTGTGCATTTTCGGAGCATTCTGATGAAGGATTTTAAAATGAAAGGCTTAAATGTCCACTTAAAGCTATATTTCATCTCTGTTTGAGGCTGCTATTTAAAGCCATATTGTAAGTCTAATTCAGGCTAATCTAAAAACCAAACCTCCATATTAGCCAGACTCATTTCACCCCAGGGTGATAGTATACACATCCTTTAATGTCCCTGTGCATTTTCGGAGCATTCTGATGAAGGATTTTAAAAATAAAGGCTTGAATGTCAACTTAAAGCTATATTTCAACTCTGTTTGAGGCTGCTATTTAAAGCCATATTTTAGGTCTTATTCAGGAAGATCTAAAAACAAAACCTCCATATTAGCCAGACTCATTTCACCCCAGGGTGATAGTATACACATCCCTTAATGTCACTGTGCATTTTCGGAGCATTCTGATGAAGGATTTTAAAATGAAAGGCTTAAATGGTCAATTAAAGCTATATTTCATCTCTGTTTGAGGCTGCTATTTAAAGCCATATTGTAAGTCTAATTCAGGCTAATCTAAAAACCAAACCTCCATATTAGCCAGACTCATTTCACCCGAGGGTTATAGTAAACACATCCTTTAATGTCCCTGTGCATTTTCGGAGCATTCTGATGAAGGATTTTAAAAATAAAGGCTTAAATGTCAACTTAAAGCTATATTTCAACTCTGATTGAGGCTGCTATTTAAAGCCATATTGTAAGTCTGTATTGAGGCCTCAATCTGAAATGGAATCAAGCCATTTCACAGCGGAAACCAGAAAAACCTCCCCCACCCACCCGGAAGAACTAGAAAGTGCTCAAGC
>NW_021166640.1:0-1000 GCF_004354835.1 Perca flavescens
TGAGACGCTCCCGGTGTGGCATGGCGCACGGCGGACGGCAGAACAAAACCACGCTGCAGCCGGAACGCCGTGCACCTGTGCCTGGTGGGATTTCAGGGTTAGACCCAGCGGCCACTTAGCCTAGACATCTAGACGCACCCTAGTGGCAGCAAATGTATTTTGCAGCCAGGGGGGTCTAGGCACTCTCCGTTGGCTTGCGAGCTGAAAAAAACAAATTTTGGTCAGGCCAATCACATCGTGTATAGAGTGTGTGGGCGGGGCTTATGGCTGCTGCTGCTGCTGCTGGTGAACAGAGGTCTTCTGGAAGACTTGGAGTTCAGCTTTTCTTTGAGAAAAGAACAAAGAACGGCTCTGAAGTCATTCTTAAAAAAGGAAGATGTGTTTGGGGTTTTGCCGATACGGCAAAAGTTTAATCTATCAACTAGCTTCACTACTTTGAAAGACAACCGTTTTATCCCGCCTCTCGGATTGAGCTCTGTCAATGGTGAGTTCCCAGACCCAACATCTGGATGCGGGGCTGGCTTGTAAGGCTAGCGGCCACCGTTACCCTGGGTTAAAACAAAGTGGCCGGCTGTTCCCTGCTCTACCTTTTCTCCGAAGTAGATTCCTAGTCAACTAGGACCCAGCATTCCAGCCCGCTGTTGGGCTCTTTCTCTATAAGCCACGCAGCGTAAAAACACAGAACCAGCCAGCGGACCCACTCATCAGATCGCTCACAGAAAACAAGCCAAACAAAGCTTTCACTGATCTGGAGATAGCAATGCAATAGCAATGTAATAGCAGTGTCCTTAATTTCCTTCAGGATCAATAAAGTATCTCTGTCTACAGTGAGGAAAATAAGTATTTGAACACCCTGCTAGTTTGCAAGTTCTCCCACTTAGAAATCATGGAGGGGTCTGAAATTGTCATCGTAGGTGCATGTCCACTGTGAGAGACATAATCTAAAAAAAAGAAATCCAGAAATCACAATGTATGATTTTATAACTATTTATTTGTATGA
>NW_021166641.1:0-1000 GCF_004354835.1 Perca flavescens
ATAAGACATTGTCCCCCATTGTCTTGGTTGTCCCCTTCTTCTTCCTGGTTGTCTTCTGTGTCAGGAAGAATCTCTGGTTCTGGTCCTGGTCCAGCTGCAGAATAAAGCTGTCTCGATGGTACCGACCCTGTTTATTGTTTATCTGCTGCTCTCTTAGCAGATGCGGTTGGATCGGCTAACTCAGGTCCCAGGTGTTGTGAAGGAGCAAAGTCAGGGTGGTCGGGGTCAGGGTTCGGACAACCTGCATAATAAACATATAACCATTTAAACATGTGCTCTTAAGTTACTATATTTTACCAAATGTTAACTTCAATTTTGGACACTGGAGACTTCAAGTTAGGTCTAACAAGCAAACTTTACAATGAACACTGCGGTTTGTTAGCCTGGCCCTAGACCTTCATTTTAGAAAATGTACCCTCTATAATGTAGGCTACAACATTTCATTTTAATAGAGTAGGGCAGTTCACGTTTCATCCTTTAAAAACTGCACAGAACAGCAGACTTAGGACAAAAGGGGGCGCTGTTGTTCAGTAAAAGCTTGTAGATGGGAGGTGATAGAAGGGAGTGGAGTTACCCAGTTCTGACTGAAGGGGATGTGACAGCAGTAACTAATAAGGAAAAGGCAGAGTTGATGGCAGTTTCATTTGTTAAAGTGCATAGCTCGGATAATTTGTCTGTAGCTGAGAAAAAGAGGTAGAGGGAAAACAAAAGCAGACAACATGGAGGCTCTATGCAGGAAAGTTAAGTGTGATGGTGATGGTCTGAGTGTCCCTTTCAGTATGGGGGAATTGGGGAAAGCACTGGATAAGTCGGGTATGACTGCGCCTGGTAAAGATGAGGTTTGTTATAGTATGATAAAGCATTTAAATTCTGATGGCTTGGAGAAATTATTGTTGTTATATAACAAAGTTTGGGAGGAGGGTAACATGCCAGAGAGTTGGAAAGAGGCGTTGATTGTACCAATACGGAAACCAGGTAAAGATTCAAGCAGGCCTGGGAA
>NW_021166642.1:0-1000 GCF_004354835.1 Perca flavescens
TCATGCCTGTTGATAATTATTGTAGTTTTTGTAAAACAGAACGAGAGTCATTAACCCATCTTTTTTATGGTTGTTCATTCTGTATTGTATTCTGGAAAAGTTTTGAAGATTATATGGTATCTAAAACAACACACTCAATCACACGTGAAGGGAAACACATTATTACATATTTTGAATGTAAAGATAGAAAGTTATGTAATATTGTAAATCTCTTTATTAGGTATATTGCCTCCTTTCCTCAGGTCTTAGCCTAGGGTTCATACGCATTTTAACCAATACTTTCTATGACTTTTTTGGCAAATTTCCATGACTATGTGTTCCTGAAAATGTCAGTGGACATTCTCCAATCAGAATACTAATCAGAGTTAACGTTTCCCCTCCGAGGTTTAACTATAAATGAACAATAACGTCTGTGGTTCATAGAGGGATTCATCATATCTCTCCCTGAATACAACGCTGAGGTTAAGAACACGTGAAAATACATTTATTAATCACGTTATTATTTTCCAGAACTTTCTGGGTCTTTCTATGTTTCCAAAACCTTTCCGGGCCCAGAATTTGCATTTTTGAAATTCCTTAACTTTTCCGGGTTTTTTCAAAACGTGTGAACCCTGTGGCCCCTCCCACTGAGCCCTCACGCCTAAGGCCGGTTACACCCTGGCTGCGTGGCGTGGGCGTTTATATTTGGGTTCCCATGGTAACAGGTTAGATCTGCACGCTGTCTGTGGGACACGCACGTCTCAGGCTCGAGCCGCGCCGAAAACACGAGGAGCTAGAAACAGAACCGACGCCTAATCTTCCAGACTACATAGAATATGAAAAGGTGTTTATATGTCATTCAGACACAAATACATTTAATAAATGACATGTTGAAGACGACATGTGAAGCCGGACTAAAGCGGTGAAACTATAACTCAACATGGAATCAAAATGAAATCTTCCTCCACCGCTCAAAGACCCAGAATCGATGCCCAACCGACCAATCACTGAGGGAGCTGTG
>NW_021166643.1:0-1000 GCF_004354835.1 Perca flavescens
TGGAGATGGACGAGTTTGTTTTATAATACCCGTTTATGAAATTTCTTTTATCCACCTTGACAAATTAATAAATTTTTATCTTTAAACTGTTTTTCCAATTTTCTGTTTTTATTCAGAGGATCAGACATTTAGAAAATTACAAAATTGTTATTGTTATTATTCATAATACTGAAAAGAAATTAAAAATTTGGATATTTGAACCCATTTTTCTGTTTTTCCAAATGTCCATTTGTGCTTAGAAGATAAAACTGATAAGAGTTGACCTCAAATCTTTAAACGTTTGTAACCTGACGTTGTGAGGTACTTCTGAAACTTAACAAGCCCAGTGTTGACCATCAAATTGTGTAGAAAAGAAGCTTTCAGACAAATGTCCACCTCACATTGTTGGGCAACCATTTTAAATACTTGGTTAAAGTGAAGCATTCTGGGAAATGGAGTCATGTTCCATCATGTTCCAAAAAAATCACAGTTACAATAAATCAAACTTAATTATTTGTGTTGTGACTAGAGCTTTTAACATTCACTGTTAGTGTAATCTGTACAAGAAGTTCAGACTAATATCAATTATAGAATATGTAATGCAATCAATGTTAAACACTTAAATCATGTATTTTAATTTCTGTGAATTTTCATTGAATTGCAATTCTGCTTCCTTTAATTCAAAATTGAATTGGAATTTAGGAGTCATTCTCATTCAATGCTGAACTGGTCACAAGCCTGGTAGACGATGCATGTAGAGAGAGAGAGATATTGATTATTGATCAAGTCAGTGTTTCATTAGTTTGATGATTCCCAGAGGACTCGTGTGTCGCTTTTATTGTGAAGGGGGATGTTCTCTTCCTCCAGGGGGGTCAAAGGTCATACTCTGCTCCTGACTGGCTAGTAGTCCTTACCAAGGTACTGTCAGGGCCCTCATATCCTGCTCCTGACTGGCTAGTAGTCCTTACCTAGGTACTGTCAGGGCCCTCATACTCTGCTTCTGACTGGCTAGTAGTCCTTA
>NW_021166644.1:0-1000 GCF_004354835.1 Perca flavescens
GGGAGGTCTCGGCCTGCCTCAATTTAAATCATATTACCTGGCTGCAAATTTAAATATCTTTTCATTTTGGTTGGGGTGTCTACCAGGCAACAATTCGGATGAGATGCCTGCGTGGCTGCAAATTGAACACCTCTCCTGTCAACGCACCTCTCTACCTGCTCTTATTAATAGTCCAGTAAAGATTAAGAAGCACATGTATAATGATAACCCTATAATTTATAATTCTTTAAAGATATGGAAGCAGGTAACAACAACTCTGAAAACACCCAAAGTTTATTTGGATTCTCCTATTTGCTGTAACCATGCATTTAAACCTGCACTGGATGATGTAGTCTTCTCGAACTGGAGGGAGAAAGGCATTATCACTTTGAGAAATGTTTATATTGAGGGTCACTTGGCCTCCTTTCAGCAGTTACAGCAGGCATTCCAGCTCCCGGCTTCCCATTTTTTTCGTTTCCTACAGTTGAGACACTTTGTGAGGACTCATGTTCCGCAATATGAACGTAAACCTCAGCATGTAGTATTAGATAGTTTTTCTCAAATCAAACCATATACAAGGGGTGCTATATCTATATTCTATGGTATCATACAGAATGTGAATAACACATTGTCAGACCCATTTAAGGAGGCTTGGGGGAGAGAATTAGATATGGAAATCTCAGATGAGATGTGGGAGAATTGTATTAAGAATGTCCATAATAGCTCAATCAATGCAAGACATAGCTTGATACAATTTAAGGTAGTACATAGACTACATTATTCTCCCTCCAGATTGCAGAAAATATTTCTGGAAGTGTCATCCCAATGCATTAAATGTCGGAGTGAGGTAGGAACACTAACCCACTTATTCTGGTCGTGTCACAAGTTACAATCATTCTGGAGCTCCTTGTTTGAGTTCTTCTCTAAGGCCTTTAATCATCCATGTAACCCAGACGCACTCACCGTATTGTTCGGTGTGGCCAATCCAGATAGTGTGAGGAGTAATTGTGAAGCCAAGGCT
>NW_021166645.1:5000-14968 GCF_004354835.1 Perca flavescens
GTGTGTACTAGAACTACAGATGTGACCTGAGGACTCATTACCCACAATCCCCTCTGTGTGTACTAGAACTACAGATCTTGCCTGAGAACTCATTACCCACAATCCCCTCTGTGTGTACTAGAACTACAGATCTGGCCTGAGGACTCATTACCCACAATCCCCTCTGTGTGTACTAGAACTACAGATCTGGCCTGAGGACTCATTTCCCACAATCCCCTCTGTGTGTACTAGAACTACAGATCTGGCCTGAGGACTCATTACCCACAATCCCCTCTGTGTGTCCTAGAACTACAGATCTGGCCTGAGGACTCATTACCCACAATCCCTCTGTGTGTACTAGAACTACAGATCTGGCCTGAGGACTCATTACCCACAATCCCCTCTGTGTGTACTAGAACTACAGATCTGGCCTGAGGACTCATTACCCACAATCCCCTCTGTGTGGGGCAGCTCAGCGTGTGTCTGGATTAAACGAGAAGATATATTTAGATACAGAAGAACACGTTTTATATTTCTAAGATTATTTTATTTTGGAGCTTTTTTTGATAAACTGAAGGATCAGCTGACGACGATGGCTCTCTCTGTCGTCATGGTTACAGTATTTACTTCCTGTCTCCTACAGTGATTGGTCGAGCAATACTAATAATATTAATAATATTAATGACTGTTAAAGCAGAAGACCCAAAGATGTCAGCAGCTAAACTCAGGTGTGTGTGTGTGTGTGTGTGTGTGTGTGTGTGTCTGTGTGTGTCTGTGTGTGTCTGTGTGTGTGTGTGTGTGTGTGTGTGTGTGTGTGTGTGTGTGTGTGTGTGTGTGTGTGTGTGTGTGTGCGCGTGCCTGCCTGCCTGCCTGCCTGCCTCAGCCCTGTAGAAGCCCTGTGATTGGTCGGTTGTTTTGAGGATATTTTAATATTTCTGTGTGAGGTCATCATGTTTCACCAGATGAATATTATGGGATGGCCGTCAGAAGAAGATATTATCGTTAATTTAAAAACACTTTTCCTTTTTGTATTTCAACTTCAGACACTTGAGGTTGCCCTCGGTTACTGAGGTTGCCCTCGGTTACAGCGACGACGAGCAAGAGGACAAAATGTCAAAGAAATGCTCTGAAAAAGTTACAAAGATTTTGCACAAAAAAAAAAACGCCCAAATAATCTGATGAAAGAGTTTAAATTCAGACTGTTTAACTGTTTGGATGTCTGTCATCTGATTGGCTGTCTGGACATCAGCTGACTGTTCTCAGAGCTCTGATTGGCTGTCTGAGTGCTGACTGTTCTCAGAGCTCTGATT
Source organism: Perca flavescens (assembly GCF_004354835.1). NCBI lineage: Eukaryota > Metazoa > Chordata > Actinopteri > Perciformes > Percidae > Perca > Perca flavescens. The sequence continues at coordinate 6,290 of NW_021166645.1, forward strand.
GGCTGTCTGGAGATCAGCTGACTGTTCTCAGAGCTCTGATTGGCTGAGAGGTGGACGGTGAATCATGTTTGAACTCTTCTACCTCCTACAGAGATACTCAGCAGGAAGAAACAGAGTTTTTCAAAATAAAAGCTCAGGGGACCAACACAGAAAAATGAAATGTTTGAAAGAGAAACAGCTGTTTTATTACTTTTTATTATTAAAATTTTCCAGCATAACATGTACAGTATCAAACATAAAACGTATTTGCACATCAGTAAGATAGAAATAAGAAAAGCTACGAACAACGAAAGACAACGGAAAAACTTTTTTTTTTTAGTTTCTTCCTTTTTAGGGAAATGTTTGTGAGCGGTGACATCATCAGCCTGCGACTTCCTGTCCGTCCACTGTTAAGGTGTACCCGTGTCGTTTATTAGTATTTTATTTTGAAAGGTCTCTCAGGCTGAAGTGCCTTAAATACGAATGTTTCCATTTGATATACAGCAGCAGCTTTTATTTTCCTACAGCACAGCAGAGGCTTTTTTATTTTGGAAGGAAACCACATCCTGAGTGAGTGGTGAAGATGTCTATATATGTCACTGGTTCTGTGTTTTAATGTTAAAGTATTTTATTAAAGGGGGAAGGTTAGAAAATAACTTTTAGTTTTCAGTTTTTAACACAAAATAAAGAAATGTATTCTTCTGATGCTGTTTCCTGTGAGTCACTGAAGAGTTTACAGTCATCAGTCGGTTAATGATTAGTTGATAAGTACCTGGGTCATTACTCACACTGATCAGTCAAAGAATATACCAGACTCCATGTAAATAATCAGGACTTTAATCATCGTAAAACACACTTCATTCAAAGTGGACAGAAACTAAATAAAGCCGTCTTGGTTCATCTTTCCACTGTTCCAACAATCACCACTCTGGTTTGGTTGAAATAAACCCTTAATTCACCCATTTACATGTGGAGATATGCTGGCTCTATACACGCTAAAAGTCCTGATTATTTACATGGAGTCTGGTGGAGATATGCTGGCTCTATACACGCTAAAAGTCCTGATTATTTACATGGAGTCTGGTGGAGATATGCTGGCTCTATACACGCTAAAAGTCCTGATTATTTACATGGAGTCTGGTGGAGATATGCTGGCTCTATACACGCTAAAAGTCCTGATTATTTACATGGAGTCTGGTGGAGATATGCTGGCTCTATACACGCTAAAAGTCCTGATTATTAACATGGAGTCTGGTGGGTTTGGTGATAGAGTCAGTGTTCCACACACACTCACAGAGACACACACACAATTGGACTTTAACACTGCTGCAGAGCTCATGTCGCCTCCTCCCACCAGACTCCATGTAAATAATCAGGACTTTTAGCGTGTATAGAGCCAGTATATCTCCACATGTAAATGGGTCAAAATGACCATGTGCTGCTGTATTTGTTAGGCTATCTTCAATAATGTCATATTGTTTTCTATTTACTTTCATTATTCGCCTACTTCAGTAGTAGTTACACTCTTTAGTTTTCTTTTCTTTGGCAGCACATGTGAGGGCTATTTTGGTCTTGACAGTAAGAAAGTGATAGAGCAAGAGTAATAATGAAAGAGAAAGGTGTAAGGTTGTCATGCCCTGGTTGTCCAGCAGAGGGCACTGTGGTCTGTAGACTCTGATTATTACAGAAAGAGAGAGAGAGATAGAGAGAGAGATAGAGAGAGAGAGACAGAGAGAGGAGGGGAGGAGAGAGACATAAAGGGGTTCAGAGGAGCGTTTTGGTTTCAGATCTTAACACGATTCACAGTGTTTTTGTGAGAAACATCGACACAAAGGAGACGCTGCTCTGCTCTTCATTCATCCATTCATTTATTCATCCATTCATTTATTCATCCATTCATTTATTCATCTTTATTCATCGGTGGGTTTAATCCTGTGAGCAGTGAGATGTCTCTGCTGTCTGTCTACACAATCTCTGTTCTCTCAGGTAACACCACTGGTTATTATTCTTTATTTACTGTCTGTCTGTCTGTGTGTGTGTCTGTGTGTGTGTGTGTGTGTGTGTGTGTGTGTGTGTGTGTGTGTGTGTCTGTGTGTGTGTGTGTGTGTGTGTGTGTGTGTGTGTGTGTGTGTGTGTGTCTGTGTGTGTGTGTGTGTGTGTGTGTGTGTGTGTGTGTGTGTGTGTGTGTCTCTGTGTCTGTGTGTGTGTGTCTGTGTGTCTGTGTGTGTGTGTGTGTGTGTGTGTCTCTGTGTCTGTGTGTGTGTGTGTGTGTGTGTCTGTGTGTGTGTCTCTGTGTCTGTGTGTGTGTGTGTGTGTGTGTGTGTGTGTGTCTCTGTGTCTGTGTGTGTGTGTGTGTGTGTGTCTGTGTGTGTGTGTGTGTGTCTCTGTGTCTGTGTGTGTGTGTGTGTGTGTCTGTGTGTGTGTCTGTGTGTGTGTGTGTCTGTGTGTGTGTGTGTGTGTGTGTGTGTGTGTGTGTCTGTGTGTCTGTGTGTGTGTGTGTGTGTGTCTGTGTCTGTGTGTGTGTGTGTGTGTGTGTGTGTGTGTGTCTGTGTCTGTGTGTGTGTGTGTGTGTGTGTGTCTGTGTCTGTGTGTGTCTGTGTGTGTGTGTGTGTGTGTCTGTGTGTCTGTGTGTGTGTGTGTGTGTGTGTGTGTGTGTGTGTGTGCAGGTGTGTGTCTCTGTGTGTGTGTGTGTGTCTGTGTGTGTGTGTGTGTGTGTGTGTGTGTGTCTGTGTGTCCTCTGTGTCTGTGTGTGTGTGTGTGTGTGTGTGTGTGTGTGTGTGTGTGTGTGTCTGTGTGTGTGTGTGTGTGTGTGTGTGTGTCTATGTGTGTGTGTGTCTATGTGTGTGTGTCTGTGTGTGTGTCTCTGTGTGTGTGTCTGTGTGTGTGTCTGTGTGTGTGTGTGTGTGTGTGTGTGTCTGTGTGTGTGTTCTGAACATGTGTGATATGTTGACCTGAACCGAGTTGACTTGTATGGATTATTGATTATTGATCAGTTAGTAAACACCAGGCGACCCGTGTGGGTCCTGACCCTCAGGTTGAGAACCTCTCTGACTCATTTGATTGGATCAGTTTTACTGTTGTTATTGTGAAGCTGCAGATAAAGAAAATCTCATTTAATGTAAAGAATACATTAGTGCCCCCCACCCAGCCGTGCTGCCTGTGGTGCGTTCAGGCTCTGCGTGGGTTTTCCCAGAAGGCCTCTTGTTGAAACACTTTCAATTTTTTTAAATGTTTTCAGCAGTTTTTTAAAACGTTTCTGACCCTTGTTTGTTTGGCTGTTCTCCCAGCCGGGGAACGTTCTACAGGAACTCGTTCAAAGTCCACTTCATACAGTACAGGCCAAAGTTTGGACACACCTTCTCATTCAATGAGTTTCCTTTTTATTTTCATGACTATTTACATTGTAGATTCTCACTGAAGGCATCAAAACTATGAATGAACACATATGGAATTATGTACTTAACAAAAAAGTGTGAAATAACTGAAAACATGTCTTATATTTTAGATTCTTCAAAGTAGCCCCCTTTGCTTTTTTGATAACTCTGCAAACCCTTGGTGTTCTCTCAATGAGCTTTATGAGGTAGTCACCTGAAATGGTTTTACCTTCACAGGTGTGCTTTGTCAGGGTTCATTGGTGGAATTATTTCCCTTATTAATAAAAAAAGCAAAGGGTGGCTACTTTGAAGAATCTAAAATATAAGACATGTTTTCAGTTATTTCACACTTTTTGTTAAGTAAATAATTCCATATGTGTTCATTCATGTTTTGATGCCTTCAGTGAGAATCTACAATGTAAATAGTCATGAAAATAAAAAGGAAACACATTGAATGAGAAGGTGTGTCCAAACTTTTACTATATTGTATATATATATATATATATATATATATATATATATATATACAGTATGTTAGAGTGGCTTAGAGCAGAAACAGCAGTCCAAAGACCTGCTTCTCCACAGCCCAGTAAACATTAAAACACAGCTGTAGCATTTCCTCTGAAACAACATTTACAAGCTTCATCCAGCATTTCCACTTCAGCTCACTGATGGATTCTTGTAAACTAAAAACTCTGAAATCACATCTGAGTCGGTGTAGTGGCAGCAGAGTCAGGACCGAGCCCAGGATAGGCTTCTCCTTGTGTCTCTGTGTGTGTGTGTGTGTCTGTGTGTGTGTGTCTGTGTGTATATGTGTGTGTGTGTGTGTGTGTGTCTGTGTGTGTGTGTGTGTGTGTCTGTGTGTGTGTGTGTGTGTGTGTGTGTGTGTGTCTGTGTCTGTGTGTGTGTGTGTGTGTGTGTGTGTGTGTGTGTGTGTGTGTGTGTGTGTGTGTGTGTGTGTGTGTGTGTGTCTGTGTCTGTGTGTGTGTGTGTGTGTGTGTGTGTGTGTCTGTGTCTGTGTCTGTGTGTGTGTGTATATGTCTGTGTCTGTGTCTGTGTGTGTGTGTGTGTGTGTGTGTGTCTGTGTGTGTGTGTGTGTGTGTGTCTGTGTGTCTGTGTGTGTGTGTGTGTGTGTGTATCTGTGTGTGTGTGTGTGTGTCTCTGTGTGTGTGTGGAGTGTGTGTGTGTGTGTGTGTCCTGTGGTGTGTGTGTGTGTGTGTGTGTATCTGTGTGTGTGTGTATCTGTGTGTGTGTGTGTGTGTGTGTGTGTGTGTATCTGTGGAGTATGTCATTGTGTGTGTGTGTGTGTGCATATCCGTGTGTGTGTGTGTGTGTGTGTCCTGTGTGTCTGTGTGTGTGAGTGTGTGTATCCGTGTGTGTGTGTGTGTATCCGTGTATATGTGTGTGTGCATCTGTGTGTGTGTGTCCGTGTGTGTGTGTGTATCCAGAGTGTGTGTGTGTGTGTGTGTATCCGGGAGGAGTGTGTGTGTGTGTGTGTGTGTGTATCCGTGTGTGTGTGTGTGTGTGTGTCTCTGTGTGTGTGTGTATCTGTGTGTGTGTGTGTGTGTGTATGTGTGTATATGTGTGTATCTGTGTGTGTGCATATGTGTGCAGAGTGTGTGTGTGTGTGTGTGTGCATATCCGTGTGTGTGTGTGTGTGTGTCCTTGTGTGTGTGTGTGTGTGTGTGTGTGTGTGTGTGCATCCAGTGTGTGTGTGTGTGTGTGTGTGTGTCCTGTGTGTGTGTGTGTATCTGTGTGTGTGTGTCCTGTGTGTGTGTGTGTCCTGTGTGTGTGTGTGTCCCCTGTGTGTGTATATCCTGTGTGTATGTGTTCTCTGTGTGTGTGTGTGTGTGTGTGTGTGTGTGTCCTTGTGTGTGTGTGTGTATCTGTGAGTGTGTGTACCTTTAACCAGAGTTTCGCCCCCAGTGGTGTGGTGTGTTCAGGGTCTGCGTGTGGACCTGTCCCCCAGGCGGCCCGTGTCCGCTCGGTGGCGCCACCAGCTGGTGTGTGAGGTCCGGGACTGTCCCACAGGCGCCCGGCGTCTGGTCGTGGTTGCTGGGCGACCGGCCGCTGGCGACCTCCGTCAGCACCAATCAGACACTTTCGGCCGTGACCTTTGACCCCGTGGTCACGGACACGGCGGCCGCTGCTCTGCCGGGTCAGCGGCGGCGGGGAACAGGCGAATCAAGACCTCGTGCCGTTTACTGTGAGTGTGAGTGTGCATGTTTTATGTGAGTCTGTGCACGTTTACTGTGAGTGTGTGCATGTTTACTATGAGTGTGTGCACGTTTACTATGAGTGTGTGCACGTTTACTATGAGTGTGTGCACGTTTACTGTGAGTGTGTGCACGTTTACTGTGAGTGTGTGCACGTTTACTATGAGTGTGTGAGTGTGCATGTTTACTGTGAGTGTGTGCATGTTTACTGTGAGTGTGTGCACGTTTACTGTGAGTGTGTGCATGTTTACTGTGAGTGTGCACGTTTACTATGAGTGTGTGAGTGTGCACGTTTACTGTGAGTGTGTGAGTGTGCACGTTTACTATGAGTGTGTGAGTGTGCACGGTTACTATGAGTGTGTGAGTGTGCACGTTTACTATGAGTGTGTGAGTGTGCACGTTTACTATGAGTGTGTGAGTGTGCACGTTTACTATGAGTGTGTGAGTGTGCATGTTTACTGTGAGTGTGTGCATGTTTACTGTGAGTGTGTGAGTGTGCACGTTTACTATGAGTGTGTGAGTGTGCACGTTTACTATGAGTGTGTGAGTGTGCATGTTTACTGTGAGTGTGTGCATGTTTACTGTGAGTGTGTGCACGTTTACTATGAGTGTGTGAGTGTGCATGTTTACTACGAGTGTGTGCACGTTTACTATGAGTGTGTGAGTGTGCATGTTTACTACGAGTGTGTGCACGTTTACTATGAGTGTGTGAGTGTGTTTACTATGAGAGTGTGTGAGTGTGCACGTACTACGAGTTTACGGTTACTATGAGTGTGTGGTGTGCACGTTTACTATGAGTGTGTGAGTGTGCACGAGTATTTGTTTACTATGAATGTGTGTGAGTGTGCACGTTTACTATGAGTGTGTGAGTATGTTTACTATGAGTGTGTGCACGTTTACTATGAGTGTGTGAGTGTGCATGTTTGTGTGAGTGTGCACGCTTTTACTATGAGTGTGTGTGAGTGCATTTTTATGAGGTGTGAGTGTGCACGGTTACTATGAGTGTGTGAGTGTGCATGTTTACTATGAGAGGTGTGAGTGTGCGTTTACTATGAGTGTGTGTGTGCACGCTACTATGAGTGTGAGTGTGCACGTTTACCTGAGTGTGTGAGGTGTGAGTGCGCACGCTTACTATGAGTGTGAGTGTGCACGCTACTATGAGTGCGTGAGTGCACGCTTACTACAGGAGTGTGTGAGTGCACGCTACTATGAGTGTGAGTGTGCACGTTTACTACGAGTGTGTGAGTGTGCATGTTTACTATGCATGTTTGTGACGGTGCACGCTACTATGAGTGTGTGAGTGTGCACGCTTTACTATCATGAGTGTGTGGAGTGTGCACGTTTACTATGAGTGTGTGAGTGTGCACGGTTACTATGAGTGTGTGAGTGTGCACTATTATGAGAGTGTGAGCGTGCACGTTTACCATGAGTGTGTGCACGTTTACTATGAGTGTGTGAGTGTGCATGTTTATTACGAGTGTGTGCACGCTTACTATGAGGTGTGTGAGTGTGCATGTTTGACGTGTGAGTGTGCACGCTACTATGAGTGTGTGTGAGTGCACGTGTTATACTGTGTGAGTGTGCACGTTTACTATGAGTGTGTGAGTGCATGTTTACTGGTGAGTGTGTGCACGCTTTTACTATGAGGTGTGAGTGTGCATGTGTTTACTATGAGTGTGTAGTGCGTTTACTATGAGTGTGTGTGCATGTTTACTACGAGTGTGTGCACGTTTACTATGAGTGTGTGAGTGTGCATGTTTACTATGAGTGTGTGAGTGTGCACGGTTACTATGAGTGTGTGAGTGTGCACGTTTACTATGAGTGTGTGAGTGTGCGTTTATTATGAGTGTGTGAGTGTGCCCGTTTACTATGGTGTGTGAGTGTGCAGTTTACTATGAGTGTGTGAGGTGCCACGTTTACTCATGAGTGTGTGAGTGCACGGTTACTATGAGTGTGAGTGTGCACGTTTACTATGAGTGTGTGAGTGTGCACGGTTACTATGAGTGTGTGAGTGCACGCTAATTATGAGCGTGGAGTGCACGCCACTATGAGTGCGTGTGAGTGTGCACGTTTACTATGAGTGTGTGAGCGTGCACGTTTCACTATGAGTGTGTGAGTGTGCACGCTACTCATGAGTGTGTGAGTGTGCACGTTACTATGAGTGTGAGTGTGCACGCTACTTGCAGAGTGTGTGAGGCACCGGTTACTGCGGAGTGTGTGAGGTGTGCACGCCACTATGAGCGTGTGAGTAATGCTACTGGTGAGTGTGAGTGCAATGCTACTATGAGTGTGTGAGGTGTGCATGTTTATCATGAGTGTGTGAGTGCACGCTACTTTATGAGTGTGGAGTGTGCATGTTTACTATGAGTGTGTGAGTGCACGCTATCATGAGTGTGAGTGTGCACGCTACTATGAGGTGAGTGTGCACGGTTACTATGGAGCCTGGAGGTGATATATAAACGACACTTTCAGTGTTTCTGATGTCTTGTGTCTTTCTGTCTCGGGACTCCCGGAGATTTCACTGATATTGAACACTCCTTGCCTTCTGATTCTGTCCCCCCGCCTTCCCATCAGCCCTGTGATCCTCAGGGCTCTGTGGTCCCTCCTGTGTGGGGGAGTCCACCTCACCTGTCAGGGTCTGGGACCGCTGCACCTCCCGACCAGCTGACTCTCCCGCGCTACCTGCCCTGTGGCTAAACCTGTTCTGCCGAGTCCCTCACCTGGGATCCCGTCCTGCTCTGGTCCCTCTCGACCTCACTCTAAACCTTCTCCCTCTAAACCTGTGTGACTGTTCTGTGAGGAAACCATCAGCTCGAGCGTTCTGTGACCTCTGACCTGTCAGTGACTCAAGCCACTCTGTGAGGACCTGGACCAGGGAGACCACCGTCCCTCTAAACCTGCTCTGTGAGTCCCTCTAAACCTGCTCTGTGAGTCCCTCTAAACCTGTTCTGTGAGTCCTCTAAACCTGCCTGTGAATCCCTGTTCTAAACCTGTTCTAGAGTCCTCTAACCTGTTCTCTGAGTCCTCTAAACCTGCTCTGTGAGTCCTCTAAACTCTGGGTTTGTGAATCCTCAGCTCCTCTGAGTCCCCTAAACCTGCTCTGTGAATCC
>NW_021166646.1:0-14241 GCF_004354835.1 Perca flavescens
TGGTGGCTGAAAATTAAAACCACATAAACCTATTCTGGTAAAACCTCTAAATACAATTATGAACCTGAAAATAAGCATAATATGAGCACTTTTAAGAGGGGGATACTTCCATCCCTGCTTATTCCCAAAGTCCACTATCATCTGTTAAGTCTTAAGGATGTTCAGAAGTAGGTACTTCCTGTTCATTGTTGTCTTTTGGAAAGAAGACACTTTATAATTATTCGTCACAAACAAACCGTGACAGTACAATGCGCCTGTGATCAGGCTTACCACAGCTGTGTCGTCAGCAAACTTGATGATGGTTGTTGGAAGTCAAAAGTGTCGTGTGTGTACAGAGAGTACAGCAGGGGACTCAAAACACAGCCCTGGGGTGCTCGGTGTGTTAAAGCTGAGGGTGGAAGACGATGTCCGCCCACCCTCACTACCTGGGATCTGCCTGTCTGGCAGTCAAGATTTACGTGACACAGTGAGGTGTTTAATCCCAGGTCCTTGTGCTTTATGGTGAGCCTGAGGAACTATAGTGTTACTCTGAACTGTAGATAATAAACACCATCCTCACATAGCTTCCTTTTTATTTCCAGGTGAGTTAGGGTGGGGGGGGGATGTGTGCTATGCTATCTTCTGTTGATCAGTTGGGACAATAGGCAAACTGTAGTGGGTCCAGTGGGCTGGGTAGTGAGCAGCAGATGTAATTTAGTTGACCCCTGCTGCTTCAAATGAGCCCTATTCCCAAAATGACATTTTCCAAAAATGGCCAATATGTGCAGGACAAATGCATAAACGGGACTTCTACAACAGTTGGCTGGCATTTGTATGTGTGTTTGGATCTGTATGTGTGTGTGTTTTTATTCAACCTGATACATCTATCTGTATCTTCATCACTTTCCAGGCAAATTCACGGGGGGGCAGCACAGACACGGCTGCAGACGCCGACAGCCTGAGCGCCAAACACTCTCATTCCCACCACTCTCTGCTCAGAGACATGCCCGACCACTCCAACAGCCACAGCGATAACACCGTCAGAGAGGGTAAGGAGAGGCAGAGCTGGGGTTAGTTGAATTGGTTTGAAGACCATGATCAGCTGAGAGCAAGTTGTGACCAAGAAAAGAGCAAATTAAATGTGTGCAAGGCCAAAATAAACTAATGCCATATTTCCAAATAATACAGCACTTAAAGGAGTTTCTCAAACAGGTAGTGGTAGGTAAAATAAACCAAAGAACACAGAAAATAACAATTTTCACTTGCAAAATGTAAGAGTAATATCAAACATATACTTTTTTTTAATGAAAATACAACAAGATAAACCGCTGTAAGATGAAAACACACATAATCATATTCCTATCCATCAGCTACAATAAACACCAGATATTGCTGGCTCCACTGAGACCTGCTGAGCAGAAATAGGACAGGCTTATATAATTGTAATATTCCTGTGACAATGCTAATTTACATACAAAGTAACTGTGCTGGCTTTAGGCTCTGCTCTACACTGCATCCCGTGCATGCTATTAGGTTCACTTAGAAACAAATAGATACTTATAGAGGAGAGTTTATTCTGACACGATTGACTCTATATGGATAATTTGTCAGCACAATGTAGATATATAAATATACTGTATAAAAGGAGAATTTGAGTACAGGTAAAGAAAAGAGGATGTAGAGTTGAAAATAAACACAATAGTTATCCCACTCACAGTCATGGTTGCCTCATGTTATAACAATGCATGACAGCATTTATCCAGCTGCACTTCACGGCCTCCCTTTGCCACCCACAGTTCGATCTCAGATCTCCACTATTACCATGGCGGGCGCTCAACACCACGGTGGCATCATTTAACGTTGGCTACTCCGACTTCTTCACTGAGCACATGAAGAAACTCTGTAACCCTGTCACTGTCCCTGAGATCCCCGTGGAGCCTCTGGCCTGCGCCAACCTGCCGCGCAGCTTCACCGACTCCTGCATCAACTACTCCTTTCTCGAGGAAGGGGAGAACATTGAGGGGACCAATAACTTTGTGCTGAAGAACGGCATGCTGGACCTTACTGTGAGTAAATGATCCCTGTGAGCAAATACATATAATGGAAGTCATTGGCCTTCTGCTCCTTTTACTTTACCAGCAAGGACAGCAGTGGGAGTCCAAACTGAATTTAATGTTTTTTTTTCTCGGACTTGCAAATTGTAGAAGAAGTCAAAATCTTTAGCAAATTAATACAATGTAACAATGATCCAACTTATTACTAGCTCATGAAGGCTTTCCAGTTTGCTTTCTGGTCGTCCCCCTTCGGTTTTTCACCATTGGTTGGAAAAAACAAGCAATTTCTTTTTGTATTTCAGGCTGTCTTGCGGGCTCTCTATGCCGTCCTCAGCCACGACATCAGTTCCAGGATCTGCGACGTGGCCCTCAACATCATCGACTTCCTGCTGCAGCTGGGCGTGGTGCCCGGCATGGGCAAGAAGCCGCCCAAGCCCCGACAACAAGGAGAACCAGGAGGCACGAGTCAAAGACACAGCTGCTCAGGGCCTCGGAGGAGGCGCCCAGGGAGGCGGGCAGTTCCGGGGCAGGAGCAGGTGGAGGAGGAGATGGAGGCGGAGGCGGAGGTGGAGGAGGAGGAGGAAGTGGTGGAGGGAGGGCAAGGGAGCAAGGATGATGTGAAGAATAACAAGGATAATGATAAAAAGGTTTGTCCGCACTTTGAAGTGGGTCATAGTGGTTATAAACTTGGATATCTAAATATGTGTCCTCCACTCCTTCTCCATGAAAACAGGAAGAGGGCTCCGGCTTCAGCACCCACCGCCTGGCTCTGACCATGCTGATAAAGATAGTCAAGTCAAGTCACACAGCCACGGCTGTGGCGAGGGACACCGTGGACTCTCTGGAGATCGCCTCAGGATGCAGGTCAGACTCTTTTCCGTGCATGTGTGCAGTTTCCACAAATCAGCACAGCCTGTGATGCCGGACATATTCATTTTCCCATTGATTATTAACCATATTGCTCCATTGGTGTTTCATGCAACCAAAATGAATGTTGCAAGGGCGCTGAGCTGAGTTTCTGACTTCATTGAAAAGCAGCTGCAGTTCTATTTCAATGCTGATCCGTAGTTTTTATTATTAAAGTATATTAAGTTGTATTGGAGAAATAGAATTCTGTATCTCGACGGCTGATATCTTTCATGAGAATCAATAAAAAATGATGGAAATAGCCCATCCATGCAAAGAAGGCCACTTTATTTCTCACTGACTTTTTCTAATTTGTCTAATACAGCCTGTTCCAATTCTTTCCTTTCAGGCCCAGAACTGCCTGACCAGCCTTTATAAGCTAGACAAGGTGCAGTTTCGACAGACGATGCGCGAGTACGTCAACAAAGACTCTCTCAATAACATTGTGGACTTCCTGCATGCACTGCTGGGCTTCTGCATGGAGCCCATTACTGACAGTAAGTATGGTGGTGTGTGTGAGTGGGATCAGATGCAGATGGTGACACACACAAAATATGTATATATAAGATCTAACAAATGCACAAATGAAGGTGCAACTGGGTTTGACTGATATTGGTTTTCAACGCTGATACGATTCATGTCAGGATTGACTGCAGTGCAGTAGGGCTGCAACGAATGCTTCTTTTTTATTTGTTTTGATCACAGAGTAATCTGGTGATATTTATTTTAAATTATTGATTCATCATTTGGAAACAAGAATCTACAGCCACCCTAGCAGCTCTATGAGGCTTAATGCAAATGTCAGCATGCTGACATGCTCACTTGACAATGCTTACATGTTTAACAGGTAAAATTTTGGCATGTTTATCATCTTAATGTCACTACATTTTAGCATGCTACAATTTGCTAATAGGCACTTTGGTCATAACCAAATACCTGCAAATCTATCTACATTACCATCATCCTCAGCTGTATTCTTTTCCTTTTTAGTGCTAATAAACCAATGTTAGCATGCTAACAGGCTAAATAAAACAAAATAGTGAACATCCAAAATAGTTTATACTAAAGATTCTCTATAACTGAAGATAGCGCGTTACTAGTTGTGCCAATGGTATGAAACGGTACACACTTCCTAAGAGACCCTAAGTGGGTGTGGCCTTGTTGAAAAGTAGTGAACGTCGCGTGGATGGATTAAAAGTCATATTTGCGTAATTTATTCATATTTTCTGCTGCTAACGTTAGATATTTACATTACGAAAATGTGTTTTGTCGGGGTGTTCGCGAACGTTAGTTGCCGTTAACTCATCTGTGTTTCAAGATCTCACAAGAGTTTGTTCCTGAGACAGAAATAGGTCTCAAACAAAGTTAATTTTCTGTGGATTTGTACGCCTGAAAATGACATTTTAGTCTCAGAATGTTCAGGAGATACACGGCTTGTGACAGATGGGTTTAAATGTTTACTATGGTGACTATGGACCGAAATAATTGGTCATAATCTATGTTTATGTTCACCTCTCCCATTGGAATCAATGGACACAGGACCTGCAGCTTGGCCTAGAAATCTAGACCAGCAAATGTAATTTGCAGCAAACATCTTGCCGTGGGTCTGGCTTGTCAGGTTATCTGCAGCTAGTCTCCCAAAGAGATGTGGCAACCAGAAACCCACGTGACACAGATACAGAAAATTAATCTGAGTTTGGGCGCCTCTGATTATAACTGCATAACATCAGCATGTTAGCCATGTAATTGTGAACATGTTAGCATGCTTACTTAACCTTAAGCAAGTCAAACCAAGTATTAGAAAGATTACAAAAGTTTAATCTCCAAAGTTTTAAAAATGAATCAATTTTCAAAGTAGTTGTCAATTGATTGAGCAATCATTTCATCAGTACTGTGCAGAGGATTACGCTCATTCTTACAAACTTTCGGATCTTATATTATACAATTATACTATAACCATTTAAATCTATATCACACTCAAAGGTCTAATGTGGCTGCTACATTATGGAGTAGTATAAAATAAAAAGTTGACAAAGCTGAATTGTACAGACACTGTCTCACCCCACACTTCGACTTTGCATTTCAGCGCTATCACTGTTGATATATCTGTTTTTTCCCTTTCTCCTTCCACTACTTGTCTGTGCCCCCTTTTGGTCGTCCTCCTCTTGCTTCCATCTTCCCTTTTATTCTTCATCCACTTCAATGAGCTGAATCCTACCTTCCTTACTCACTCATCCATTCTGTACACTTGCCAATCCAAAGCTTTGCCCATTACATCTCTGCTCAATCAGTGGCTTTATTGCTGAGCATTGAGACACATTGTACATGCCAATTCAGTTTTGCACTGAAATTTGAAGTATTTTGTACATGGTAAATACAAACAGCACAATCACAGCATACAAACTGTACAATTGGCAAGTTACTGAACCGATGACTGTTTTAAATCTCAAAGTGAACAGGGCCACGGTGTTTAGTTTGTTTTTGTGTGTGTGTGTGTGTGTGTGTGTGTGTGTGTGTGTGTGTGTGTGTTGGTGTATGTGGTTTACACGGACAACACGCCAGACATTTCACCTGGGCTCCACGGACCTAAGGGTAATACGGGGACTATGCCAAAGTCCTCATAAATCAAAGAGCGGAATTGCATTCTGTAGTGTCTAAACTACATAAATTCTCTTTTTCTTTGAAAGTCCTCATTTACCACTTGACCTGATTTTGAGTGTATCCCAGTGTATCAGAACAGCGACGCCACTGCTGGGTTTTATATTGCAGTTTCATACACATTTTGATACACACGGTGCATTTTGGCGGGCTGTCTTGTGATTGGCTGGTTTACGCGCGTGGGCGGGGCCAAACGGAGGTCGACTGGAAGCTCCGCCCAGACATGCCCGGAGCATGGCCCAGAGACGTTTTTGTTTAAAACTTAAATGGACCACACCTGGGAAGCGGCATCTAGACGTCATGGACTTACTAGAGGATTAAATACATACAGGTAATGTTTATATTGTAAATAGATATTATAGATATTACTGTGAAATGTATAGCTATATTTACAAGCATGTGCAATGTTAGCTGAGCTAGCTTAATTGGCTATCAACATGTGCTGCTCATTAAGCCTCAGGCTAAAGCTGTGGAGGACAGCAGGTAGAGATGAGGACAGAAGCAACATTGCCAGCAGGTCAAATTTGGTAGTTTTGTTTTTTAAAATGAAAGCTAGCTAGGTTAAGTTGAGCTGTGGCTACGGCATGGCTTAACAAGCAGGACGTAGCCACATGCCCTGCTCGTTAAGCCTCGTTTAGCATTTACGTGAAGTGGATGTCTGCAGAGAGGACAGGAGAGGAGGACTAGAAAGCAGCTAGTTGGCAGCTCGTTTTTTTTTTGGAACTGGAACAAAAAAAAGAACTAAGAGGATGTACTGATATCATCTTTGGTTTTCCTATTCTGTAAGTACTAAGTTGATTAACAAGTTTATGTAACTGTCTGTCTGTATCCACCTGTAGCTTTTTGTAATTGCTGAGGTCTGGACCTGGAAGCCTTAACTTTTACCACAGACATTGTGTTTGTTTTAGAGAATCTTATATTTTCTTAGTAGCCCAACATTATTTTGTTTAAATATGAAGTTGCAGTGACACAGGAAGGCTGGAAGATTTATCATTAATAGGAGTACTTTCAGGCCATTTAATAAATGTAATGTGTTTATGATGTTTTGTTAGTGTACTAAACCTGTAAGATAAATTAATTGGTACCCATAGTAACCAACCACAATGATCAATATACAAAACATGAGGGAAAACAGACCTGACAGGTATCTGGTGCAGTGTGTTATTTCAAAGAACTGTTCATTTAGTTAGCTGAGGACAGAGGCAGTAGTATAAAGCACCATGGTTTCTATAGCAAACAGCACCTGTTTACTGAGCCTCCTGCAAATGTCTGGGTTTAGACTACTTTCCAAATATATGACTATGTTGAATCTAGTAAACTTGTAGAGGGATGGGACTGCTTTTTCTCTTGTAGTTTTACATACTTTTGACCATTCTTTGACCAGTCAGGTGCATGTTAATTTGAATAATTCTAAAACCGATCTAATGCCAGAAGCATCACAGTGATAACATTTCATGCCCTGGTTCTTTTTAATGTCATAATAATCTGTAATTCATATTGACCAAAGAAACCAAATTTAAAGGACTTTGAACCCAAAACACAATGTGAATCCCATTACTGTCACATGAAGAAAGAGAAAATGTAGAGCGTATGATATAAAGAGAAGAGAAATCAGACAGACTGTATCAATTTAAGATTTTATCTTTGAAAAGAACACAGCTGCTGTTAGTTAAAACATTTTTTCTTGCTACCTGTCTGTTATTTTTGGATGGTAACACTGAGCAACATGGTCTATGAAGCCTACTAGAGATTTCGATTCGATTTGTTTTTGATTAGAGAAATTACCTTGTGTGGTCAGTGACTTTCTACACCATCAGAAAACAAAATCAGTTGGAGGCAGGATGAAGTTTAGTCTGAATGTGGTCAAGCACAGCTGGAGATTAAAGCAACTGTCACCCTTCTCCTGTTATCTATTACAGACTCCCACCAGCCTGTTATTTTGTGAGAAAGATGTTACACTTTTTTTATGTATTCTTAAAATAATCAATAAAATATGTGTGGTGCAGTTATGAGCACATCATTTGGCTTCTGTCCAGATGTGGCTTGTACATTACTAATTTATCCAGAGTTTTGTTTTCTGATCATGCTTGTCCCAGTGAACATTGTAATCCTGACAATCACTTTTGGTAATTTAGGCTGTGGCACCTGTAAACAGTAAACATGCAGCGGCGTGAGACGCATTAATCCAAAGGATGATGCAAGATTTTATGTTACTGCTGAAAGTGACAAAGTGGGACTTGACATCAAGTACATCAATGTTGTAAAAGGTAAGTTGAATCTTCTGACTGTTTAATCATGATTCAACTTTAATACATATCACTTTTTGCCACTTATTTGTTGTTTTGTCTTTGATGAATTAGGTCCGTGAGCATCTTCACCTCTGTTCCATTTGAAAAGGAGACTTTCTATTGGAATACAGAGGTGATCTAAACAAGCAAGAATGTGAGAGGAGACGGAGCATTTACCATGACCTCCTCAAAGTGTTTATGTTCGAGTTCCATTTTAATGGAAAACTGTGGTGGTACGTATATATGTCACTGATTAATCTTATCAGAATTATATGACTCTTTTTTCTCTTTTCTCACATTAGGTTCATTTACATTGCATTAGTAAAAAAACGGATTGTTTTGAAAATATTACTTGTGTTTTTGTAGTGTTGATGCAGCAACAGAGAATGGGTCACTTGGCAGACTTGTAAATGACGCACCATATGAACCCTAATGCCAAGATGAAGTACCTCACTGTACAAGGGAAGCCCCATCTCTGTTTGTTTGCAGTTCGAGACATAAGTCCAGGAGAGGAGATCACCTATAATTATGGTGACTCAGACTGGCCGTGGAGATGCAAGGTGGTCGAAATTTGACATTTTGAAATTGATAGTTCTCATATAAGAAATGCTTTAACCATAGAACATTTCACATAGCAAAATACTGTACATTTTCCATCTAGCTCCAGGTAGAACATGATTTTTATAGCTTTTGTTAGCAGTTTGTTAGCACCATCAGTCCCCATACCACCTACCCAGCACACCATAGCAAAGATGATACTGACCATTACAGACTGGTAGAATAAAAACAATGAAGTCATCAAATGCTGTGTTCATCAGATTATAGTTTTCATAGTCCACGGTCTAAAATATGTTTTGTTTTTTTTTTCCTTTTACAGGCCCTTGATGATGAAATGGCTCCAAAGATTTGTGGTGCCACAAATCCCCCATCCACAATTGATGAGCCTGAAGAGGTATGTCTTCTTCTTTTTTTATTCAGATGTCAAATATCCTCTCTAGTAGTACGTTCCCAGGACTTTCTCTTTATTGTCCTTTTGTCTCTGTTTCATCTTCTACAGCTGACCACTGAGAGCAAGTGCATCCATACAGCTGTCAGCCACCCAAATCAGACCAGTCCAGAGCTCGCCCACTCACCAAGGTTGGAGAGGTAAATTAAATCTCATGTACAACTTAGTGAAGTTATTTGTGGCAAAATGTTAAATCTACCAACCTATTTCAATGTGTGTGTGTGTGTGTGTGCAGTCGCCTGAGTAGAACATGCTTTATGTGGACAATGAAATGGAAGGACATTGTCTAAACACGCTTGTTCAAGCTTCAGTCAGTATAATATCTTAGTGTATGTGTATCAAACGGTGAACCCCACCCAAATATGACTTGGGAGGACCATAAAGTTTAGAGGGTCCTGTCACCAGAGGCATCGCTTTGGTTTTTAAGAACACTTGACTGCCTGCATTTGATCTGTATGTTGGTTTAATGTGACTGATACGTGTTTAGGTACATCTAGTGGATGGCCACCCACCAACAGCACTGACGAAAAATTCATGAGAAAAAGTAATTTAAAAGAATCATAGCAAATCTAAGAACTATAAAAGGACTAAAAAGTCACTCCATGTAAAGCTTACAGCCCTTATTCTAGAAGTGCGATCATTCTAGCAAGTGGGCTGGCAATTGATAAAAAACGAAGAAATCAAATACTGTATTCAGCAGAGTATAGTTTTCATAGTCTACAGACTGTAGTCATGTGGCCTGTTCAGTGGCTAGAGAACTGTTTCAGAGACTACATGTTTTCCACAAAACACTCAGCAATACAGCCATGATATCTTTTCACAGAATACTACACAGGAACATATTGTCTTCAAGATATTTATGATAATATATATATATATATTTTTTTTTTTCTTTTTACAGACCCTTGATGACGAAATGGCTCCAAAGATTTGTGGTGCCACAAATCCCCCATCCACAATTGATGAGCCTGAAGAGGTATGTCTTTTTTTTTTTTTTATTCAGATGTCAAATATCCCTCTAGTAGTACGCTCCCAGGACTTTTCTTTATTGTCCTTTTGTCTCTGTTTCATCTTCTACAGCTGACCACTGAGAGCAAGTGCATCCATACAGCTGTCAGCCACCCAAATCAGACCAGTCCAGAGCTCGGCCCACTCACCAAGGTTGGAGAGGTAAATTAAATCTCATGTACAACTTAGTGAAGTTATTTGTAGCAAAATGTTAAATCTACCAACCTATTTCAATGTGTGTGTGTATGTGTGTGCAGTCGCCTGAGTAGAACATGCTTTATGTGGACAATGTTGAGTAGAACATGCTTTATGTGGACAATGAAATGGAAGGACATTGTCTAAACATGCTTTTTCAAGCTTCAGTCAGTATAATATCTTAGTGTATGTGTATCAAATGGTGAACCCCACCCAAATATGACTTGGGAGGACCATAAAGTTTAGAGGGTCCTGTCACCAGAGGCATCACTTTGGTTTTTAAGAACACTTGGACTGCCTGCATTTGATCTGTATGTTGGTTTAACGTGAATGGTAAGTTGTTTGGTTACAGGTAATGGATAGGCACCCTATTAGTTATACTGGGCTACAACAAGTCAGCTCCTGGCACTGAGGCTAACCACAAATTCCCCATCTACAATTTAAAAATATGAAGAAGTTATATCTTCATATAGGATATGCTATAAATAAGCTGCGCGATAACTAAGATACGCTATAAATAACAATAAAATACAATGCAATAAAATAGTAATAACATGTATGAGTCTGATGGCTGATGGTACAAAAGAGCCCCTAAGTGCTTTGAGGCATGCGGCTCACTGAGCCTGTGGCTACACATGCTCCTGAACTGCCTCAGTTCTACACACAGGAAGAGAGGGTAGTCCTTTATAGTTTTCAGCCCCCCTCTCATCCGCTGTCTGTCACTGCCTCCACACTGTCCAAACCATCCTTCCCACAGAGCTGGCATTCTCACCAGCTTGCCCAGTTTGATAGCACCACCAGTCCCGATACCACCTACCCAGCACACCATAGCAAAGATGATACTGACCATTACAGACTGGTAGAACAAAACAATGAAGTCCTCAAATGCTGTGTTCATCAGATTATAGTTTTCATAGTCCACGGTCTAAAATATCTTTTGTTTTTTTCCTTTTACAGGCCCTTGATGACAAAATGGCTCCAAAGATTTGTGGTGCCACAAATCCCCCATCCTCAATTGATGAGCCTGAAGAGGTAGGTCTTCTTCTTTTTTTATTCAGATGTCAAATATCCTCTCTAGTAGTACGTTCCCAGGACTTTCTCTTTATTGTCCTTTTGTCTCTTTGTTTCATCTTCTACAGCTGACCACTGAGAGCAAGTGCATCCATACAGCTGTCAGCCACCCAAATCAGACCAGTCCAGAGCTCGCCCACTCACCAAGGTTGGAGAGGTAAATTAAATCTCATGTACAACTTAGTGAAGTTATTTGTGGCAAAATGTTAAATCTACCAACCTATTTCAATGTGTGTGTGTATGTGTGTGTGTGCAGTCGCCTGAGTAGAGAACATGCTTTATGTGGACAATGTTGAGTAGAACATGCTTTATGTGGACAATGAAATGGAAGGACATTGTCTAAACATGCTTGTTCAAGCTTCAGTCAGTATAATATCTTAGTGTATGTGTATCAAACGGTGAACCCCACCCAAATATGACTTGGGAGGACCATAAAGTTTAGAGAGTCCTGTCACCAGAGGCATCGCTTTGGTTTTAAGAACACTTGGACTGCCTGCATTTGATCTGTATGTTGGTTTAACGTGAATGATACGGTGTTTAGGTACATCTAGTGGATGGCCACCCACTCAACAGCACTGACTAAAAATTCATGAGAAAAAGTAATTTAAAAGAATCATAGCAAATCTAAGAACTATAAAAGGACTAAAAAGTCACTCCATGTAAAGCTTACAGCCCTTATTCTAGAAGTGCGATCATTCTAGCAAGTGGGCTGGCAATTGATAAAAAACTAAGAAATCAAATACTGTATTCAGCAGAGTATAGTTTTCATAGTCTACAGACTGTAGTCATGTGGCCTGTTCAGTGGCTAGAGAACTGTTTCAGAGACTACATGTTTTCCACAAAACACTCAGCAATACAGCCATGATATCTTTTCACAGAATACTACACAGGAACATATTGTCTTCAAGATATTTATGATAATATATATATATTTTTTTTTTTTTTTCCTTTTACAGGCCCTTGATGACGAATGGTTCCAAAGATTTGTGGTGCCACAAATCCCCCATCCACAATTGATGAGCCTGAAGAGGTATGTCTTTTTTTTTATTCAGATGTCAAATATCCTCTCTAGTAGTACGTTCCCCAGGACTTTCTCTTTATTGTCCTTTTGTCTCTTTGTTTCATCTTCTACAGCTGACCACTGAGAGCAAGTGCATCCATACAGCTGTCAGCCACCCAAATCAGACCAGTCCAGAGCTCGCCCACTCGCCAAGGTTGGAGAGGTAAATTAAATCTCATGTACAACTTAGTGAAGTTATTTGTAGCAAAATGTTAAATCTACCAACCTATTTCAATGTGTGTGTGTGTGTGCAGTCGCCTGAGTAGAACATGCTTTTATGTGGACAATGTTGAGTAGAACATGCTTTATGTGGACAATGAAATGGAAGGACATTGTCTAAACATGCTTGTTCAAGCTTCAGTCAGTATAATATCTTAGTGTATGTGTATCAAATGGTGAACCCCACCCAAATATGACTTGGGAGGACCATAAAGTTTAGAGGGTCCTGTCACCAGAGGCATCACTTTGGTTTTTAAGAACACTTGACTGCCTGCATTTGATCTGTATGTTGGTTTAACGTGAATGGTAAGTTGTTTGGTTACAGGTAATGGATAGGCACCCTATTAGTTATACTGGGCTACAACAAGTCAGCTCCTGGCACTGAGGCTAACCACAAATTCCCCCATCTACAATTTAAAAATATGAAGAAGTTATATCTTCATATAGGATATGTTATAAATAAGCTAGTGTGATAACTAAGATACGCTATAAATAACAATAAAATACAATGCAATAAAATAGTAATAACATGTATGAGTCTGATGGCTGATGGTACAAAAGAGCCCCCTAAGTGCTTTTGAGGCATGCGGCTCACTGAGCCTGTGGCTACACATGCTCCTGAACTGCCTCAGTTCCTACACACAGGAAGAGAGGGGTAGTCCTTTATAGTTTTCAGCGTCCCTCTCATCGGGCTGTCTGTCACTGCCTCCACACTGTCCAAATCCATCCTTCCCCACAGAGCTGGCATTCTCACCAGCTTGCCCAGTTTGATAGCACCACCAGTCCCGATACCACCTACCCAGCACACCATAGCAAAGATGATACTGACCATTACAGACTGGTAGAACAAAAACAATGAAGTCATCAAATGCTGTGTTCATCAGATTATAGTTTTCATAGTCCACGGTCTAAAAATATCTTTTGTTTTTTTTTTACAGGCCCTTGATGACTTAAATGGTTCCAAAGATTTGTGGTGCCACAATCCCCCCATCCTCAATTGATGAGCCTGAAGAGGTATGTCTTCTTTTTATTCAGATGTCAAATATCCTCTCTAGTAGTACGCTCCCAGGACTTTCTCTTTATTGTCCTTTTGTCTCTGTTTCATCTTCACAGCTGACCACTGAGAGCAAGTGCATCCATACAGCTGTCAGCCACCCAAATCAGACCAGTCCAGAGCTCGCCCACTCACCAAGGTTGGAGAGGTAAATTAAATCTCATGTACAACTTAGTGAAGTTATATGTGGCAAAATGTTAAATCTACCAACCTATTTCAATGTGTGTGTGTGTGTGTATGTGTGTGCAGTCGCCTGAGTAGAACATGCTTTATGTGGACAATGTTGAGTAGAACATGCTTTATGTGGACAATGAAATGGAAGGACATTGTCTAAACATGCTTTTTCAAGCTTCAGTCAGTATAATATCTTAGTGTATGTGTATCAAATGGTGAACCCCACCCAAATATGACTCGGGAGGACCATAAAGTTTAGAGGGTCCCGTCACCAGAGGCACGCTTTGGTTTTTTAAGAACACTTGACTGCCTGCATTTGATCTGTATGTTGGTTTAATGTGAATGGTAAGTTGTTTGGTTACAGGTAATGGATAGGCACCTATTAGTTATGTATGTATGTATGTATGTATGTATGTATGTATGTATGTATGTATGTATGTATGTATTTATGAAGTAAATTAAATATCACATTGGTATTGGATTTAAAGTTATTAGATATTGACATGTAAATATGAAATGTCTTTCTGTCCAAACTATGTGGCATAAATAAATACTACAATTACTTTTTT
>NW_021166647.1:0-10136 GCF_004354835.1 Perca flavescens
AGTCCTTCAGAAAAAGTTTTTTAGTGATTGTTGCGGGCAAAATCCTTGATTATCTGACACTTTTTCTTAAAAATCGATGGAATATGCAGGATAATTATGCAATGAAGTGGGAACTTACAAAATGCGGGAACTTGCAAAGTGCGGGGAACTTGCAAAAACTGCGGTTTGATGAAAAGAGAAAGAAAAGTGATTCCCCAACACTCTGCTCTTCGATGATGTTCGCGTCGCAATAACGTTCCCATGGCAACAGGGAAAATGGCTGCTCTTGTGTGAAGTAAGCGCAACATTTTTTTCATCAAGATATATGTGACTTTTTGCAACAAAAAATGGGGATTATGAAATCATGCAAGCCCGCGTTTTTGCCTAACTTACTCAAATCGGTGCCCATAACAATTGTGATTGGTTTTAAAATGGCAATAAACCAGAACCGTTTTCTCCCATCCTAGAATGCTGTGTGCACTAGCAAGACCCTCCTCCATAGCGCTGTGGAGGAAGGTCAAGTAAGTAACTATAGTTATATTTATGGTTACAATTATCGTTCTGGACAGCCCTTAAATCTTTTACATCCCAATGAAAAATAAACACACCAGTGTACTACTGTGTTAATACAGATTTGCCTCACAAAGCAATTATTTTTTCACCTACAGTCACTAACAGAGACAAGTACTGCCCTCACTAATGTAATACATCATGTTGGGGGAGCATAGGCACATTACAAATGTAAAAAATGAGCTTCATTCTGCTGGACTTGAATGTAGAAGAAGAACATATTACCGATATTACTGAACACGATATCATCATCATCAACAACAGCAACTGTTGTTTCTGTTTCATCCATTTTAATCCATCCACATCATCATGTTTACTGTTGCTTGGGAATGATGATTGTGGAAATCTTCAGGAGACTTGAAATGGCTTAAGAGGACAATTACGCTCACAAGCGCAGCAGTTTGTCTCTCTGAGTTGTTGCCTATGACTTCTGAGGGTTTAGATAGACATGCAGTATAAATGACAGTAAAAGCTCATGGTGTGCATGTAACGGAGGGTCAGGCACGCTATTCGACCTTTGGAGAAAACAAAAGGTTCAAAAATCGTAAATACAAAAATTATTAACAACAGGCGTTCATCATCACCTCCATAGTGTGTTTCATGTGGGGCTGATTCATCTTTTTTTCTTCATTTATTAATTTACTATGGTTTTGTTGAACATAGTGGATGCTCAGAAATAATATTTCTTGTTTGGTGATGTCACAGCAGGTTGCAAAGGAGATCAATGATCTCTAATTATGAAGAGAACATGAAAAAAGAAAACTCAAATAAATTGCTTTTGCAAGAGAAAAAATCAATAAACACAACTAGTTTGCAAGTTCTTTACATCTTTTATTCTAATATTATTTTTTCTCTTTAAAACCATTGCTCCTGCTTTATATATATTGTGCTCAGAATACAAAGGTGGTATTAAGGAACAATGTTCTATTATTTTCAACTAGTAAAAGTGCCTGTTCAAAAGCGTTTCCGAAATTGCTTGGCCTCCTTGTAGCTTTCTCCAGAAGCATTCACCCCAAAATAACTTACAGCAAGCCCTCGAGAAGCCCGTAATATACAACCCACTGTATACTACTGACTTACTGTGTACTTCTACTTCCGTGGAAAACATTGTACTGCTACATTTACCTGACAGAGAAATATTACTGGTTTACATTGCAGATTCAGATTTTCCTCACAAAATACCCAATTAAAATATGATGCATTATTATTCATTAAGCTATCCGGCATTACATAAGTGTTGAAAGGTCACCTTGAACAGGCGTTAAGTAATGTAAAGTGAGGGACACTCATGGCTTTAGCCCTGACATCTGTCAGGGGATTCAGAGGATCCTTTCGTGGCACTTTATTTCCATAATCAAATTCTGTTTGATGCTTTTTATGCCTCTGGCCCCTTATTTACATTCAAAGTATAAAATTATCTGTACCCTTATCCGTAAATTAGTTTCAGTATCACTGCTTTAAAAAAAACCATGCAGGTTCAAATCAACTAATCTTTTCTTTTTGGCATTTTATTTATTTCAAGTTAATTCAACTTAACATTTTACTTCAGAATTTCTAAACATGAGTTCTACTGACTTGAAATCTTTGGACTTGAAAACATGAGTTGAATGAATGTACTGCTGAGGTTAACTCATTAAAGCAATTTTCTAAAGACACATGGTTAGCACATATTAGCAGACTTACATCATGCATTGTTTGAGAGCTAAAACTCTCCAAAGACACTTGTGGCTTGCAGTGTTGGAATAGCATTCTAAAAAATAGCATAATTACATAAATGTATTCCTCTTTGCTGTAGCATGATAGCATTACTAATTAAATTCGGTAATATACCGTTACAGTTTTTTAAGATTTCTCAACACCATGGAAACATTTGTTCACTGGAAAAAAAAGCTGTGAGTATTATTTCATAACATCTGTGTCCCAACAGGTGACGGTATCGTCAGCGCGGACAGTGTGTCAAGCCGCCGACAGATTTAAACAAGTCGGGAACTAATGTTGAGGCATATCTCTGCAGTTTATCAGCCGTGAGTAACTCTGCCTGTAGTGGAGCAACTTGAATAGCGACCAAAAAACGCTTGTCTTTTCCCACTGTGACCATTTACTGTTCAACATGTTGCAGTTTTACAAACAGAAAGTGAGCAACTTAAGCTTCTGGACATGTTTGCATCTAGGGTCTCCGTTCATCTCAACACAAGCTATCAAGAGTACACAACAGACAACTTCCGTGTAGGCTACTTCAAAATAAAAGCACTTCCCTATGACGGTTCGCCAGTAAAACTAAATTACTATTAAACAAATAAGGTTGTGTACCTTTTCACATATCAGCTGTAAATCAAGTACTGTAAATAATGTAAATAGTGAGTTTTAATCACACTATAAATTGACCATTTCCTTTAGACTGTTTTAAACTAAACAACATGAATTTCTTATTCAAGTGCTTTAACAAACATTTACAACAATGCCGTACTTCAATACAACTGTAAAGGTACTTTTAATTGGTATTTTCATTTTTCTCCTACTTGCCTGTTGTACGTTTTTACTTATCTATTTTTTATGGCTTTGATTGCTTTACATATCCATATTCATTATACAAAATAATATGAATAATCTATAATGTAAAAGTGGATAAAGAGGGAGACTTTATTGATCCAGTGATGAAATTCACAAGCCAAACTTCTGCTGTTATTTTGGCGAAAAGTAACTCAAAAAAGTAATGCAAAAAAGTAGTGTGACGCATTACAATTCAGAGACAATAATATTGCAATATAACTAATTACTCTCAAATAACTAGTAACTAGTAATCTATATGTATATGTGTATACATTTTGGAAGTAACTTGCCCAACACTCGTGGTTTGTAGCTTTAAAGAAAACAAAGCGTGATGGAACGTGTTTGTCAGTTTGACTGAACAGTTCGGTTCAAACTTCCTTCAACTTAAGATCTTTAGTTTATTGAACCTGGTTTCTCAAGTTGAGTTGGTTGGTTTTCGATTGTTAAAACTCATAAGATAACTTTGAACTAATTATTCAACCTAAGTTCAGTTACCTGGTTTATTTAAATGAACAACAGGGAACCAGCTACAACTTGATTGACAGTGTAGTGTTAATTGATTTCAATGTGTAACTGATAACCTTCATTAAGTTACAAATATACCAGTACATATCTTGCAGTCCCTAAGGGCGTATAAAGACACCATCACTGTCTTACATTGTGAAGAACTGAAGTATATAAATAAGTAAAAATAAGTCACAGCTGATGTTCTTTCAGAAGCTCTAAAAAAGTAAATAATACGAGATACTGTAAATTGTGCAGAAACATGATCAGTGTGTAGGTGTCAATGTGCATTTGTCTGCATAAGTGGCCTTTTACTTGTAACCTATGCTTCTCATAATAATTTTGTTAGTTTGCATAATTAAACCATAATCTAAAGGGCATTTAGGCTTCACTATTAAAACAACCCAAAAGCAAAAAGCAGTTGCTCCTTAACTTAAATAAAAAATGAGCTGATGAAGGCGTTTCATGTGACATTCTTTTTGAAATGAAGGTATTTAGTATCAAAGGGCATCAAACACAATATTCAGCAATTCCTATAAATTAGAGCTGACATTAGCAAGCTTCTGCTGAGGATCATCAATCATCCTCATAATTACACTTTGCCAGACTAATGGAAATGAGAAGGTCTTAATGCTTTCACATTTGGACAAGGCTCACTTAAGAATGTTGAATTTGAGATAAGATAGATTCCTTCTTGTGCAAGCCAGAATAATAAATACTTTGAACAGCATCCTAAACTTGGTGACTTCACACCTGTCACATGTATTCTTGGCAATTTGTTGATGCAAATGAGTGTTGTGGAATGTACTCAACCTGCCTGAACTCCCCAACGCACAGGCTCATTTTCCTCTGTTTTTTACAGACATTGAAAATGAAGGCAACGCTTATACATGCTCAATAACAGTCAGAGTGACAGTCCAATTAATCCCAATAAATAAAAAAGATGAACAAAACCAACAGCAGGGTGTATGTTCCAGCAAGGCATGTCGTTCAGCAAATACACACCCTGTCCTGCATTCTTGAACTCGCTCTCGAGGGAACTCATTTGCACCGCTTTATGTCAAAGTCAGCTCTTTTTCTGTACCCCGCCAAAAACACACACACACACACACACACACACACACACACACACACTTTGTAAATGACCTCATGACTGAAAGAATACCACTTCAAAACTTCACAAAAGTGACAGTCTCTCCTATCCTTTCTATCAGCACTGACAAGGTGCCTTTAGCAAGGTGGGTAAGAGGCAGCTACCCAGTCAGTAGATGAGATGAACGGCAGCGGTACAGGGCAGGTGAAGGTATGTACAGAAAGTGTAGGAATGGTGAAGCAGGGCAGCACTGAAAAAGAACATGCACACTCAGCAATTCCCTTCCCTGGATGAATAAAGGAGAAAAAAACATGGAAGATAAGGCTTGATGTTGTGTTGGTACCGACAATTTTCCATACTCAAAATCACAAGATTAAAAAGAACATATAACTGTAAAAATAACTATTAATACCTGACAAGAGTGCAAGGGTACATGATAACATTGTAACAGTAAGATGCTTTTACTGCCGCCATTGTTTTTGTTTTTGTTTTTGTTTCTGTTTTACTTGGCCAAAGCCATGCCTGTACAGGTTGTCAGCGGTGTATACATGCAACAGTACAGTATAGTATTTGGAAAAATCCAGCTAACATATTCAGGTTTCACATAAATGGGAGACTTTATACCCCCGTATTTTCCCTTGGTCGGACCACACCCATCTTCAAACCTGGCTTCAGTTTGATCTCAACTTCACACCTGTAAAGTTTTGTGACTGTATCTTGAACAGCTGTGATGTTATCGAGGTGACAAATGTGGCAGCGGACAGACATACAGACAGTGTGCAGTGCCCTCTAAAAACCTAGGGAAAACCCTGGCCATGGACAAACAATATAAGTTGTTTAATTTTGAGGACTTGCTGGACTAAACTTCCCAAAATGCCAAACTATTCCTTTAAGGCTTGGGCAACTCTTTGATACTGAAATGCGTGGTGATCACATACAGGACTCTTTCTGGTCCCGTGATTATTGTCAGGTGACAACGTGGACATTCAGCATCAGACAGGTTTCTTAATAAAAAGAATTTAAAAAACATTTTGGACTTCTGTAAATCAAAGAGGCATCTTCAC
Source organism: Perca flavescens (assembly GCF_004354835.1). Lineage (NCBI taxonomy): Eukaryota > Metazoa > Chordata > Actinopteri > Perciformes > Percidae > Perca > Perca flavescens. Next base: position 5,761 of record NW_021166647.1, read on the forward strand.
AGCTTACTGGTGTTAATGATAATAATTCCAACTGAACTTGGATCATGTTAAGACAGTTTTATACAACATGCTGTAGCACGGCACTACAAACTACAAACACAAAATAATAAATAACCGTGATTTGCAGTAAAGTTGTAAAATTCCACATACATTAGTCCCATGCTGAGCTTGAGGTAAAAACATACTGCAGGAGATCCACATTGGGCAACACATGAGGAAACAGGGAGAGCTGATGTCAAAACATGCATCATCAAGATATTTTTTTGATTTTTAAATATTTCTGTTTTCACATATTCTGTTTCATACTTTTTATCTTTGAGTTACAGCCAGCCCTACAGCACATAAGCAATCGGTCTTATGTTCAATTAAGCTTAAACTGTGGTTTGCCAAATGACTTTTGATTATGCCATCTGTTCTGGATTTGATGAGGGTTTCATACTCAATGATATAAGCATGTGTGATGTGTGTTCGGGGCATTAATAATGTGAACAACAAGGCAACAAGATAGCCAAAGAGAGCAAGCCTTGTGCAATTAGTATTGGTTACAATGCATAAACAAGACAATTAATGCTACTAATTAATTTTTGATAAGGCATGTCATTCTTAACTTAGTAACTTAGTTTCCCATTACCAGCCCCAACACTGTGCATGTGCATGACTTACAATTGCACCTGAGTGAGTACATCTACTTACATACAGTAGTACTTAAAGAAGGCTAATGATCCTTGCCTGAGTTCCCTATAATGCAATCCGCAAATTCATCAGTGCTGCAACAACTATCAGGCACCAGAGCCCGTCTGTCATACTCCATCCAGCCTGGTATGAGACTGCTATTTGTGATACAATGACTGCCATGAACATAATGTAGCCATTTGAATGCATCCAAGCCTGTGCAACACAGTTGTTTGTGTGATATAAGTACAAACTGTGAAACTGAAATCAAATTTGTGGCCGACTTGTATGTTTCTCCAACATTAACTTAATTATATGATGATAAGTAATTGGGCATACCATCTTTAAACACGTTTTGTCCCCACCTGTTCACAACCCAGGGTTTCAACCTGGAACATATTTCCCATGCATTGGTGTCTTAGTGAATAATGTGGACAAAACTCTTTTAAATTGGTCCAGTGTTGAGCGGGGACTCTGTAACCGCAGTCGTGAACCGGGTTGCAATTCATCGACTTTTTGTGAAAGAGTAAGATCCTTTTTAATTAACCAGAACTGTCCGACATCGCTCTCGACAAACCCACTAGACTCCATTTAAATAAACCATACTTTTAGTATTTGTATAAAGCATATTCTAAATGGCTAAATGATGTGTTTATTTCAACCAAACCAGAGGGGTGATTGTTGGATCAGTGGAACGATGAACCAAGATGGATTTTGATAGTTTTATTTTGTTTCTGTCAACTTTGAATGAAGTGTTTTTAAAATCATAAAATTAAAGTTTATTCACATGGATTCTGGTGGGTTTGGCAATAGCGAATATTGGGGATTTTCAAAAAAGGATCTTACTCTTTAACAAAAAGGTCTATCACTGTAGGGATCCTTTCCATAATGTTGTCAGACACTTAGAATAATAATCTGAGTCTGTCAGTTTCAAAAAGAGAACTTTAGTGGATGCAAAGTGAAAGTGAGCAATTGCCCAATAAGGTTCGGGTTCAGTTTCAATTTATTCACAAAATTAAAAGACAAGTACAATCATAAAACATAATGAAGATATGTGAAATGGGACACCCTGGTAAACTATTTAAAGCTTGTATGAAGGGCCCAGACATTAGCAAACAATACACATCAAAACTAAACATGGGGTGCCTCTAGCTCACCCAGTAAGAGTATTCACCCCATGTAGGCTGAGTCCTGCAACGGCGGGTTCAAATCTGACCTGCTGTCCTTTGCTGTCACCCCCATCTCTCCCCTTTTCATGTCTATCCACTGTCACTTGTAATAAAGGGAAAAAGCCCCTAAAAATAATCTTAAAAGTAAATATGTATTGTACAATAACATCTGTTATTGCCATCTTGCTTAATACTGACCATTTTAAAAATTGTTGTTCCCATCAGTCACTTAGACACAAAACAGGGTCTGGGTTGAAAAAGGAAGCTACCTTTAAGGTTTAAGGTTAAAGAAAGGCTTAAATTTCCCTCACGGACCGTGTTTGCATTAAAGCTGAGTTGGTAGAATGAAAGGTAAAATGCATACACCAATTCATCACATTTCCGTCAGACTTCACATAATCTCCTTCACATAATCCCTTTGAGGTGAGAAATTGTATTTCTCTCACTTCAGGTATGTACAGTACATATTTGCATTTTCAGACACCAGGCTCATTTAACATAATATCAGACATCAGGCTCCCCTGTGACACCAACGTGTAGTTGTTCTTGTGCCTCATGACCAAGTCCAGTTTTCCCAGTGAGTCATGTATTCCCCTTGCGGGAGGATATGGGTTTCAAAGGTTAAAGGCTAACGCTGCATTACATCCATGCATCAACACACAATGCAAAGTCCTTTCAATAAAGCACACCTTTGTGCTCCACTGATGAACACATCTTGGTTGCTTGCACATGCTACTTCATCACGGACATAATTCTTCACATATCGATTATCGCTCACATTGTTGGGATTAACTGATCAATATTTTTTCTAAATGGCAGTTAGTCAAAACCGCCTGATTTGTACAACAATGCCTAACAAATAGTGATTTTTTTTTTTTTTTTTTACAACTTGAGCTTTTAGAAAAACGCAGCAGATGCTGTAATCCAACTTGAATTCACTCAAACTAAAGATTGATTAAGTAACCCTGCATGAAATCTTTGCATCAGGGCGTGATATCATCTGATAAGTTGATAAGTGTGTGAGAAGTGAGGGAACTTTTTCTCAGTCCTGTGGGAGAATCCTTGGCAGGACTGAACCAAAAGCATAAAAATACAACTTCTCATCTGATGTCCCAGCAAGCCTCACAGATGATGATTTGTAAACAGAGAGCAAAACAAAGCGGTATAAGGCTATATCTCAACAATAGTGCACCACCAACAGAGGAGCCACAGACCAGAAAGAAGAATGTAAATATAGACTTACAAAGAACAGAGACTGGGGAATAGAAGAAGTCTTACCTGGGAAACACAAGGACAGCAGCAAACGGCGCGATAGGATGATGAAACAAACCGAATTATACATGCTTCCTAAAATGAGCTGATTCTGATCTGCGCCGCTTGTTTTAAAGACACTCTTTTGTATTTTCCACAGCAGGGCTTCAGAGATCTGCTCAATTTGCTTTCTATTTTTTCTCTGCCTTTTTTCCTGAATGTCAGTTTGGATAGCTTCTCATCCCCACTGGTTGTAGTGAAGATGCTTTAAATCCAGTGCAAGTAGTAGCTGCACACACACACACACACACAGAGGCTGGCCTCGCGCAGTCGATCTCTCTTCCGCGTACTACAGCACACAGAGGGACCAGCACTCTGCAAGGCTGGGGAGAGGAGGGGCGGGCACTCTCTGCTCAGCTGTCATTGGCTAAAGCTTCTGTAGATCACCTGTGAACAGTCCTAGCTCTGTTTTTTTTTTTTTTTTTTTTTTTGGCTGTTGTGAATCCTCAACCCTCGTTATTTTCTCTGCCCTTTGACAGAACTAGAGCAGGATTAAAAAGATGATGCCAGATTGATATTCAATAAAGGCTATAAAAATATTAATGCATAGGGTGATCTGGGACTGGGGCAATTTTATGAAAATCATCCCTTGATGTGATTATTTTTGTCTTGAATGTGTTTTAATGAGGGATTTTGATGCAGTGTTCTGACAGTTGGGACTGCACTAACTTGTGGAAGCACATAGTGTTCGTTTGGGAGAATAGAAACACTGCTGGACAGAAAGAACCATAATGAGGTGGCACTCAATGAGTGTTGAGATTCGTCCTCAAATTCTCACTGCTGCTATTTTAAGTGAAGTCAATGGTGTTGAGGTGTGATTCATTTTAAAGCTTGGCTCAAGTTCCTGCCAGAAGTGTAATATATGCTTGTGCTAAAACCTAGCCATACCCAGCAAGGTGTTGTAGTTAGAATGTATCTGCATTTATAATATATTTCAAGAACTACAATGAAGTTCTTAAAAGCCCTTTACTCACTGTTAAGGAGTTTGCAAATCAATTCTATCCACTGTGTGGGAAACAAGAAAAAGAAAAAGAAAACGTACAGGTCTACGCTGCTCTTTTTGGAGGTGGGGAAAAGGTTTGCCGGGGTACATAAAACAAGTTAAGACTTAACTCAACTTTTGGAGAAAGCAACCCCACATCACGCTGCGGTGGTCATGTAACCGGAGATCAGACTTGTCAGTGTGGCTATATTGTTACAAAAACATAGCCACTGTCCCAGCAA
>NW_021166648.1:7500-20000 GCF_004354835.1 Perca flavescens
ACATATTACTGCCTGCACCTTGGAAATAGGTTAATACATTGTGTCAGTACATGGTTTGAGTGTAATTGTTAATGTTGCTGTTTAAAAGTATGTGTAGTACATACTGTCAGCCCTATATGTTCTAGGTTCCGAATGGCATCCCTAATGATGCCAGCAATTTCCACCGCTGGCATGGAACTGGGGGAGAAGAAATAACCAATGGCCTGTTGAAGGATGAAGTTTTGCCGTCTAGCTCCATAGAGTCCCATTCATTTAGCCGTCTAGCTCCATAGACTCACATTCATTTAGCCGTCTAGCTCCATAGACTCACATTCATTTAGCTGTCTAGCTCCATAGAGTCCCATTCATTTAGCCGTCTAGCTCCATAGAGTCCCATTCATTTAGCCTTGTAGCTCCTTAGACTCCCATTCATGAGTAAATTAACTAGTAACTAAAGCTGGAACAGATGAATGTAGGTGAGTAACTAAAGTAACTAGTAACTAAAGCTGGAACAGATGAATGAAGGTGAGTAACTAAAGTAACTAGTAACTAAAGCTGGAACAGATGAATGTAGCAGATTAACTAAAGTAACTAATAACTAAAGCTGGAACAGATGAATGTAGCGGAGTAACTAAAGTAACTAGTAACTAAAGCTGGAACAGATGAATGTAGGTGAGTAACTAAAGTAACTAGTAACTAAAGCTGGAACAGATGAATGTATGTGAGTAACTAAAGTAACTAGTAATTAAAGCTGGAACAGATGAATGTAGCGGAGTAACTAATAACTAAAGCTGGAACAGATGAATGTAGCGGAGTAACTAAAGTAACTAGTAACTAAAGCTGGAACAGATGAATGTAGCGGAGTAACTAAAGTAACTAGTAACTAAAGCTGGAACAGATGAATGTATGTGAGTAACTAAAGTAACTAGTAACTAAAGGTGGAACAGATGAATGTAGCGGAGTAACTAAAGTAACTAGTAACTAAAGCTGTAACAGATGCATGTAGTGGAGTAACTAAAGTAACTAGTAACTAAAGCTGGAACAGATGAATGTATGTGAGTAACTAAAGTAACTAGTAACTAAAGCTGGAACAGATGAATGTAGCGGAGTAACTAATAACTAAAGCTGGAACAGATGAATGTAGCGGAGTAACTAAAGTAACTAGTAACTAAAGCTGGAACAGATGAATGTAGCGGAGTAACTAAAGTAACTAGTAACTAAAGCTGTAACAGATGCATGTAGTGGAGTAACTAAAGTAACTAGTAACTAAAGCTGGAACAGATGAATGTAGTGGAGTAACCGCAAACAAAGGCCCACGGTGTCTTTGAGAAGGCAGACCTCTTCCTCTCAATGGGCCCGAGGGTAAATCTGGCCTCCTGGATGGTCCGCCTGCGCTCCATCTCCCCAGCATGAAGCTCGTCTTTCTGCTGGACCACGGTGTCTTTGAGCACCAGACCTCTTCCTGTGTGTCTCTGAGGGTCGTCTCCTCATTGAAACCTTCATCTGGACAGGAAAGTCAGACCAAAGTAAACATACAGTACAACTAAATCTTGTCTGTTCCAAAATCTGCCCATCATATTATCTATCTTTAAAATATCTAAACTGCTTGATTGGTCCTTTCTGGGTTGTTAAATACCCAGTTGTTTACAAGAATAAACAGTACATTTTATAGTATGTATTTAAAATAATATTTATATTATATAATAAATAACTGTCTTGAATAAATTCAAAGGTGGAGAATGGCACTAGTTTCATTAGGGTTAGCCAGGTCAGGTCTGCCAAATGGAATCCCTATGTAATGAATTTCCCATTGCAGGATTATATAAAGGTATGTCTTCTTCAACTTCTTCTGACACACCCAAAATAACCAGTATTAGTTTCTATTGCAGCAGCAGACTCTATACCTGGAGAGTTTGCAGCTCTGTCTCTAGGCTGTCTCGGAGAGACTCCATCACCTTGCATTTCCTTTCAAAGAGGCTCTTTTCTCCAGACCCTTCCTCCAGCTCATCCCTGACACCCCCACCCCCCCACCACCTGTACACAACAGCATCATTAACGATACTGTAACTTCCTCTTAACCTTTAGCTGAGAAGTAACACAATAAAATACCTTACTTTATCACTACATTTCCAACCTATTTTCTTAAGCGGTTTGCTTTGCTGCAAAGAACAGATGATGGGTTGCTGGTTCCTCGGCTGGTTTCTCCGTCCATCTACATCCTCCCTTGCTGTGATTCCTTGATGGCAAGTATACATTTAAATATTTTAATACATTTGCTTGTGTATAAAGTGGGTTGGTGTTGATGGTGCAGTGGAAATGTCACATGCCTTTGGTGTGGGAGCTCTGGGTTCATTTCCCACTGCAATACATCAACCAATGTGTCCCTGAGCAAGACACTTAACCCAGAGGTGTGCGACCTCTGACACACAGTCCAGGCCAAAAGTTTGGACACACCTTCTCATTCAATGTGTTTCTTTATTTTCATGACTATTTACATTGTAGATTCTCACTGAAGGCATCAAAACTATGAATGAACACATATGGAGTTATGTACTTAACAAAAAAGTGTGAAATAACTGAAAACATGTCTTATATTTTAGATTCTTCAAAGTAGCCACCCTTTGCTTTTTTTGATAACTCTGCAAACCCTTGGTGTTCTCTCAATGAGCTTCATGAGGTAGTCACCTGAAATGGTTTTACCTTCACAGGTGTGCTTTGTCAGGGTTAATTAGTGGAGTTTTTCCCTTATTAATAAAAAAAAGCAAAGGGTGGCTACTTTGAAGAATCTAAAATATAAGACATGTTTTCAGTTATTTCACACTTTTTTGTTAAGTACATAATTCCATATGTGTTCATTCATAGTTTTGATGCCTTCAGTGAGAATCTACAATGTGAATAGTCATGAAAATAAAAAGGAAACGCATTAAATGAGAAGGTGTGTCCAAACTTTTGGTCTGTACTGTATGTAGCAATTGTAAGTCACTTTGGATAAAAGTGTCAGCTAAATGATATGTAATATAATATAAAGGAGAACACTTAATGATCTTGCGACGGTCTTATGATCCTTATATGAGTGTTCTACTGTCCTCATCACAAGCTACTGTATTTGGAGATTGTTAGACTAGCCCATCAGTGTATATTTACTGATGTTGCCTGAATGTTACTGAGGTCCCTTCTATCCTGGAGTCCTTGTCCTTTCTCTCCCTGCAGCTCTCCTTGAATGGTGTCCATGCTGCTGAAAACACTGAGCTGGAGCTTCCTGTCTGGACTTTCCTGCTGTTGGTCCTTAAAGGTCAGCTTTGGCTAAACTGAAAGAGTATCATATCATCAGACGTGTTTAATTTCCTTTATTCTGTTTATTTATTTTAGATACTTGATTGTAGTTATCAGTTTTGAATTTCAAACCTTTAAAATGTTTATGTAACTGTTTACATTTTTTTTTATTGTCTTCAGGTTGGGATTTAATATTTAAATACATTTTCAGAGATTTTTAGAGTTTTATTGTAATTTTAAATAGTTGTTTTTTGACTTTATATTTGACTTTTTGATTTTCCGAGTGTTTGCTGTTTCTTTGTGACTAAACCATCCTTAGTCTTGACAGTTAAATTCTATGAAGTGAAACGATATCCACTATTCCGATTATTAAAAAAACGATGTATTATAGATTTAACCACCCAGCTGTTCAATCATATGAATAAATCTTCCGATATATTCTGATATTTTATAGATTAAATCAGTCCTTGTGCTTTCTTGTGTCTCAGATTTCCTCGGCTTGTGGTGGCACCTCGATCGTGTTTGCAGCTGCTGCCATGTTTCTGCTCAATACACTGCTATATTAATCATATTATTTACTCTTTCTGTATTGTTCATCATGTCATGGTTGGCGCTGTCCTGTAGGGTTGATATTATGGGCTGTAGTGGGTCTGTTTGAATCCTGTATGATGGAAGATGTCTAGTGGTTGGCATTGTATTTCAAGGTTGTGATTACAGGATATAGGTTGGGATGTGGTAGTTTGAATCTTGTATATTTGATGTTTTGGGGTTTGAATACTGAATACGTTGACATTGACCTTCAGGGGTTTGTCCCACTCTCACTCCCTCTGTATTTCTCTTTCTTTACCTCTCTCCTGTCTTGTTCTATATCTGTATTTGCAAAGTGGCTTATTATGTTAACCTCTGTTATGATTTGACAATATAAATAAATTCAATTAAATGTACCAATTTTCTCATAAGGCAGTGATTTTCAACCACTGTGCCATTAGAGATCGTCCTGTGTGCCGTGAGAAATTATCCGATTTTACTTAATTGGTCCAACAATTTTTTTATTGAGTTACTGCAAATAATTCCCCATTGTTGCGCAACTGTGCTATGATGCCTGGCAGAGAAATTAAATACTATTCTGTGTCAGTAGGTGGCAGTATAGCGCAATAATGACCTTGTTGATTTAAGACCATAGAAGTACTGCCTTTTTGGTTGGTGGTGTGCTGTGGGATTTTTTTAATGTAAAAAAATGTGCCGTGGCTAAAAAAGGTTGAAAAACACTGCCATAAGGTATGGTAATGGAAAGTAAATAGAATACATTTTACATAAGTTTTATGTTCCAACATATTGTCACTGTGCATCCAGAAATAGACTTTACTGTCTTCAAATATTGTGTGGCAGCTTAATGCTTATCTTTTTACGTGATCTAAAAACCAAACTGGATTTTATTTGTAACTCTCAGGTCTAAGCAATTTTTTCCATCTTTGGTTCTACTGGTCTCCTCGTGTACCTCAACTCTGTAACACTCAATCAATTTATATACATCATTTATTTTGGGGGAACCTGGACTTTCAGGATAAGCATTGTGAAGGGATGTCCCATTTGTGTATAAATTGTTATGATCATAGAGACAAAAGACTAAACGGAAATGAAATTGCACAGAAATGTATTGAAATCATACAGAACGACTAAACATTTTGGATTTTGAAAAGTGTTCTCCAAGTTGTTTGCAACCGACGTCATGTAGTCGATTCTGAACCAATCAGCTGTTAGATAACTGAGAACCAGTTGTTTCCCATCATGCACTGGGTCCGCCTGGGTCTGGCAGTCGGTGGAGAGCAACGGCGCTGCCTGCTGAATTATTAGCGATCCTTATGAAAAACAGCTAACCACTAAACGTTATGGGAAGTTCATTGGTCATTAGTCAGCTAGCTTACTTTGAAAGAACACCACAGATGCTGGTAGTACTGAATTCTCAAGCTTCTGGTTTATGTTTAAATATGAAACAATGTGAGGTATTGGATGATTACCCTCTGATGAATGTATAGTGAGTTGAGTTGATGCCTTCAGGCAGAAGGTACAGGTTACCAAAATGCAAGCTTAACATGTACAAATTCTCATTTGTGCAACTTTCAATCAAATTAATGTATAACCATTTGTTTCTCTCGAATGCCCAAGACTAATTTCTCCTATAGGAGACAAAGACTTATCTTATAATATCCCAGTTAGAAAGAAGTTAAATATTTAGGGATAGTAGTTACAAAGAATGAGGGAAACATCTAATATAAAAATAATATACAGAATAGTAAAACTATCGGAAATAGTTGGCTTCAGAGAGTTTATCTAGACTTGTATATCTAGCTTACTCATTGGATAGTTCTGGTCAATCAAGACAACTTCAATTTTATATGGAAAAATAAACATATGGAGAAATTATATTGTGAAATCTGAGGAGGAATGGGGGTTTGATCCAATGAATGGTATCAAATGAATGCATACGGTATATATATATATATATATATTTGTTAATACTTGATTTTCTTAACCTTATATTTAGAAAATGAAATGCCGCCTGATCTCGTCCAATTTACATGAGAGGTTAATCTCAAACGAGCCTAATGAGTGAGAGACAGACAGGTTACAGACAGAGGCAGACAGACAGGAGGCTGAAACTGAAACTTTTGGTAAGTTTTATTTTCAGACATTTTACAGACTCAATGACGTAACTTTAACAGAAATGTGATGAATCATTAAAATCTGGTTTCTGTAACAAACAGTCATCTTCACTTTGTTATTTGTTAATTCTTAGTTTCCTGTCTGGTACTTCCTGTCCAGACAGAGGTTAATTAGCATGAAGCTAACAGTGGTAGGGTATTCTTATTCTGACCAAACTGAACTGTAAAATAAATAAAATCAAGCTGAACCAAAAGAAACCGTCTGACTCTCCCGGTGCTCACAGGTGCATTATGGGTAATGTAGTTCTGGGCTGTGACCCGGCGCAGAGGAGCACTCGCCTTGTGGCGGGGGACATCCGGCGGGGCCCCGCAGAGTCTGCTTTAGGGCCGAACCTTCATACACGCCAGTGGCTGAACGCAGCGCTGAGCCGAGACACCCGAACGCACCGCTGATGGGAGACACCTGAACGCACCGCTGAGGGGAGACACCTGAACGCACCGCTGAGGGGAGACACCTGAACGCACCGCTGAGGGGAGACACACAGGGAGAGAGAGTTACTGTGATGTCATTGTGGGACAGTTTGTGATAGAGCCAGCAGCAAACACATCCAATCCTTAGAAAACAACATCCATACAGTCAGGGTCAGCGTTGAGAGGAGGGCTGCAGTATTCCACCCATTACCCCTATAATGGGTAGAATACTGCAGTATTCTACCCATTATAGGGCTTCAGTATTCTACCCATTACCCTACCCATTATAGGGCTGCAGTATTCTACCCATTACCCCTATAATGGGTAGAATACTGCAGTATTCTACCCATTATAGGGCTGCAGTATTCCACCCATTACCCCTATAATGGGTAGAATACTGCAGTATTCTACCCATTATAGGGCTGCAGTATCTACCCATGGGAAGAATACTGCAGTATTCTACCCATTATAGGGCTGCAGTATTCTACCCATTACCCCTATAATGGGTAGAATACTGCAGTATTCTACCCATTATAGGGATGTAGTATTCTACCCATTATAGGGCTGCAGTATTCTACCCGTTATTCCATCCAGTAATCGGATAAGAAATACTTTGGTTTTATTGTAGAGCAATAATATACAATAGTTCGGTTTCATTTTTTCCTTTAAGTGCATTTAAGTGCTATATTACATTGTTTTTAAAGAAATGCAATAACAATCTCAAACTAAGGCACACATTAAACATACATAAACATTACCTGAAGTTTCAACATGAGCCTGATCTGTATATACAGTGGGGCAAAAAGTATTTAGTCAGCCACCAATTGTGCAAGTTCTCCCACTTAAAAAGATGAGAGAGGCCTGTAATTTTCATCATAGGTACACTTCAACTATGAGAGACAAAATGAGAAGAAAAAAATCCAGAAATCACATTGTATGATTTTTAATGAATGAATTGGTAAATTCCTCGGTAAATAAGTATTTGGTCACCTCCAAACAAGCAAGATTTCTGGCTCTCACAGATCTGTAACTTCTTTTTTAAGAGGCTCCTCTGTCCTCCACTCGTTACCTGTATTAATGGCACCTGTTTGAACTTGTTATCAGTATAAAAGACACCTGTCCACAACCTCAAACAGTCACACTCCAAACTCCACTATGGCCAAGACCAAAGAGCTGTCAAAGGACACCAGAAACTAAATTGTAGACCTGCACCAGGCTGGGAAGACTGAATCTGCAATAGGTAAGCAGCTTGGTGTGAAGAAATCAACTGTGGGAGCAATCATTAGAAAATGGAAGACATACAAGACCACTGATAATCTCCCTCGATCTGGGGCTCCACGCAAGATCTCACCCCGTGGGGTCAAAATGATCACAAGAACGGTGAGCAAAAACCCCAGAACCACACGGGGGGACCTAGTGAATGACCTGCAGAGAGCTGGGACCAAAGTAACAAAGGCTACCATCAGTAACACACTACACTACCAGGGACTCAAATCCTGCAGTGCCAGACGTGTCCCCCTGCTTAAGCCAGTACATGTCCAGGCCCGTCTGAAGTTTGCTAGAGAGCATCTGGATGATCCAGAAGAGGATTGGGAGAATGGCATATGGTCAGATGAAACCAAAATAGAACTTTTTGGTAAAAACTCAACTCGTCGTGTTTGGAGGAGAAAGAATGCCGAGTTGCATCCAAAGAACACCATACCTACTGTGAAGCATGGGGGTGGAAACATCATGCTTTGGGGCTGTTTTTCTGCAAAGGGACCAGGACGACTGATCCGTGTAAAGGAAAGAATGAATGGGGCCATGTATCGTGAGATTTTGAGTGAAAACCTCCTTCCATCAGCAAGGGCATTGAAGATGAAACGTGGCTGGGTCTTTCAGCATGACAATGATCCCAAACACACCGCCAGGGCAACGAAGGAGTGGCTTCGTAAGAAGCATTTCAAGGTCCTGGAGTGGCCTAGCCAGTCTCCAGATCTCAACCCCATAGAAAATCTTTGGGGGGAGTTGAAAGTCTGTGTTGCCCAGCGACAGCCCCCAAAACATCACTGCTCTAGAGGAGATCTGCATGGAGGAATGGGCCAAAATACCAGCAACAGTGTGTGAAAACCTTGTGAAGACTTACAGACTTGTCTCTCATAGTTGAAGTGTACCTATGATGAAAATTACAGGCCTATCATCTTTTTAAGTGGGAGAACTTGCACAATTGGTGGCTGACTAAACACGTTTTTGACCCAATGTAAGCCTAAACGTAAATATTAGTTATAATCACCCCATTTTCATTTATATATTTGATTACAATGTTACACAGCTCTGTTACACTAATGCTAGTGGATCGTAGGTCAGCTGTTCTTCTGAAGGGAGAGTCGTCAGTCAGCTGTTCTTCTGAAGGGAGAGTCGTCAGTCAGCTGTTCTTCTGAAGGGAGAGTCGTCAGTCAGCTGTTCTTCTGAAGGGAGAGTCAGTCAGCTGTTCTTCTGAAGGGAGAGTCAGTCAGCTGTTCTTCTGAAGGAGAGTCAGTCAGCTGTTCTTCTGAAGGAGAGAGTTCTTCTGAAGGGAGTCAGTCAGCTGTTCTTCTGAAGGGAGAGTCAGTCAAGGGAGCAGTCAGTTTCTTCTGAAGGGAGAGTCAGTCAGCTGTTCTTCTGAAGGGAGAGTCAGTCAGCTGTTCTTCTGAAGGGAGAGTCAGTCTGTTCTTCTGAAGGGAGAGTCAGTCAGCTGTTCTTCTGAAGGGAGAGTCAGTCAGCTGTTCTTCTGAAGGGAGAGTCAGTCAGCTGTTCTTCTGAAGGAGAGTCAGTCAGCTGTTCTTCTGAAGGGAGAGTCAGTCAGCTGTTCTTCTGAAGGGAGAGTCAGTCAGCTGTTCTTCTGAAGGGAGAGTCAGTCAGCTGTTCTTCTGAAGGGAGAGTCAGTCAGCTGTTCTTCTGAAGGGAGAGTCAGTCAGCTGTTCTTCTGAAGGGAGAGTCAGTCAGCTGTTCTTCTGAAGGGAGAGTCAGTCAGCTGTTCTTCTGAAGGGAGAGTCAGTCAGCTGTTCTTCTGAAGGGAGAGTCAGTCAGCTGTTCTTCTGAAGGGAGAGTCAGTCAGCTGTTCTTCTGAAGGAGAGTCAGTCAGCTGTTCTTCTGAAGGGAGAGTCTCAGCTGTTCTTCTGAAGGGAGAGTCAGTCAGCTTCTGTTCTTCTGAAGGGAGAGTCAGTCAGTGTTCTTCTGAAGGGAGAGTCAGTCAGTTTCTTCTGAAGGGAGAGTCAGTCAGCTGTTCTTCTGAAGGGAGAGTCAGTCAGCTGTTCTTCTGAAGGGAGAGTCAACCCCTCAGCTCTTTAGACCAGACTGTGGTCACCACTCCGGATGTTCTTGTCTCTGTTTTTGGTATTTGTTGTGTTTGGTGTAGTTTCATCGTCCATACCACTCTGTGATCTACTTTAGTCGGGTCCTCTTGGTGGAACGGAGGATTAAGTTACACGACTGCTGCACAATGCATCTTTTCTCTCTATCGTCATGGCAATATCAGTTGTGCATGAACACATCGTGAAAGACACTCATCAGCAGGAAATAGCACTTTAAAACATAACTGTTTTATATTCAATTCGATATTTGATTTGTTGAATAAATGATTTCCTTTCCTTAGTTTTAAGCTGAGAACACTTTAATATCTGTCATTTATATACGTTATATCCTTAACATGTTCAACGTTATCGCACATTGTCCTCATCGTGCAGTTGTAGTGAATATTAATTAGTATATTATTAGTAATATCAGTATATTATTAGTATATTATTAGTTAATATGAATGTAAATAAAGGTTACCTGCTCTACGGCGAGGAGAAGCTCAGCGGATCCACCTGGTTCATCTTCAGCTGGTTGTCCAGGATCTGGAAGATCTCCTGGATGTTCGGGACGTACCCCGACTGCAGCTTGGACCACACGGTGACGTCTGACAGGGGGGGGGACAGGAAACAGGGTTACACCACACAGGAAACAGGGTTACACCACACAGGAAACAGGGTTACAAAGGGAGGACCAGTCAGAGAGGGGACAGGAAACAGGGTTACACCAGACATGCATACATTGACTTTTTTTTGTAGGAGGATCCAGTGTATGTTAAAGGATGGTCCAGTGTATGTTGTGTTAAAAAGGATGGTCCAGTGTATGTTGTGTTAAAAAGGATGGTCCAGTGTATGTTGTGTTAAAAAGGATGGTCCAGTGTATGTTGTGTTAAAAAGGATGATCCAGTGTATGTTGTGTTAAAAAGGATGGTCCAGTGTATGTTAAGACAAGGATTTAGTGTGGTTTTGAGTTGTTTGGGTTGGTTTATTTTTTTTGATCACAAAATCAATAGAGTCTGATAGGTAAATTGAAATAAATGTAACATACTACGTAACAGGGCAGTCCTGTGCCAAAGTAGGTCAAGGAGGAGGAGCGTAGGTTATGAGTCGCTTCCGTTTCATCCAGGTGATAACAGCCGCTCTCATAATGAGCGCAGCTAGTGCCGACAAGCGTGTGGTGAATGCAAGGAGCAGACAAAGAAATTAAGAGGGAAGTTGTACAGGACGCATCAGTGAGCAGGAGACTGCAGAGACCCTATTGGTAAGTGAGCATTTACGTTCATATTGTTATGGCCTGAAACCACATGGTTCATTTAAAGTGAAAAGGGGAATAAGTGCGGGTTTGTTTTTGGTCCGTGCGCTTGGGTTTCAGATGGCTTTAAGGGGAGTTGTCCTAAAATGTTTGTAGCGTGGTCGCTAAACATTTTATCTTGTTGAAGCTATTGATGTTTGGGTATGTATGAAGGCTATGTATGTGTGTGCGTGTGTGTGTGTGTGTGTGTGTGTGTGTGTGAGTGTAAATATGTGTACATTTAGATAGATGGAAGTTTATATTGTTGAGATGTTGAATTACTATGTACATTTGAAGTACTGAATTTATTCCTGATTGTTAGATGCCTATGAAATCGTTACTATCAGCAATGAGCTAATTTGAGTGTTTTTCTTTCTATTCAAAGGTTTTCAACCTATTGCATATTCCTACTGCAAACTCCTGGTTTCATGTGGATTGTAAATAAATGCCTTGAGAAGGAATGAGTTGTGATCGTGTCCTCTGTCGTCATCCTAGCCTTTTTCAAGTTTGAGGCAGTCACAGATGAAAAGACCCAAATAACTTGATAGTTGAAAACCACGCGGAGCTGCCTGGACAGGAGGATAAAGGGCCCGCTACGTCCAGAGGATATCTGTCGTCGCAGGAATGTGCAGTACAGTCTGAGAGGCAAAATGGCGGAAGGAGTTCCACAAAAGACAGCTAAGCAGCTGTTGAGAGAGAGGACCACTGCAAAGAGCGGCTTCACCAGAAGGGCTAATTCCCTCATCAAAGGGGCGGACACCATGGTTGAAGATGAGCTAAGAGGAGTTTGCCAAGCTCTCTGACTGTTTGAGGAAGCTCCTGGAAGCAAATGATGACTACAGGAGCGAACTGATGGGTGAAGCTCAACAGCCAGAAGAGGATGAGGAGGATCCCAGAAAGCAGCAAGAGGGCGACATCGAGAGAACGGCCAGTGAGAGTGAAGCAAGATTTAAGGAGGTGAAAGACATTGTCCAAACAAACCTGTGGTCAAGATATGGTCAGGCGGAGCTCGCAGCTGCAATCGTTGGAGCAGAAAAAGCCTGTGAACAAGCAAGGTCCTTACCTGTTCAGTCCATCAACCTGGAGGGATACAAGGTGCATTTGACACTTCTGGAGAGGAGGATAAGGGAAGCTATCCAAGTGATGTCAGCCTGGGGAAGATGGATCCCCGTGGAGAGGAGAGGGGAGCCAGATGGCAGGATCAAGGACCTGATAGCAACTAACAACATGCTTGAGCGAAGGAGAGCTGAGTTTGTCACTGCACGAAAGATTGCAGAGGAAGTGGTAGCCACAGGTGAGAGGGGAAGGGGACCGCCCACACCGGCAGCAACCCCGATTGTGAGAATCAAACCAACCTGCCTACCCATTTTCAGAGGCTGCAAAAGGGAGTAAAGAAAATGCAGCTCCTGGACAGTATCATCTAAAAAGACCTCAGGCTGGCAACTTATAATACTGCAGAAGAGATATTCAGAGTCACGGAGAACAGGTATGGAAATAAATCAACCATCGCCA
>NW_021166648.1:25000-40000 GCF_004354835.1 Perca flavescens
TGGGAGCTTCATAGAGACAGCTAACGTTAATGTTAGCTGCCCTACAGCTGTCAGTTAGCTGGGAGCTTCATGGAGACAGCTAACGTTAGTGTTAGCTGTTGGGAGTCCCTCTAGTGGACAGAACGTTTAACAACAACCACATGCTTATAGAGGCATTGACAATGCATAAGCCTGAGTGGTGTAGTACATATTAATAACAGGCTGCATTATTCAAATATTATTCAAATATAAAAAAATATAAAAAATGAAATCCGAATGTGAAGACTGGCAGCTCTAGTGGTTTGTGATTGAGAATGTAACTGCTATGAAACAATCAGAAAAATGGGGTCTCTTTGTCTCTTCATGTTTCAGGACTCGTCTCTTTGTCTCTTTATGTTTCAGGACTCGTCTCTTTGTCTCTTCATGTTTCAGGACTCGTCTCTTTGTCTCTTCATGTTTCAGGACTCGTCTCTTTGTCTCTTTATGTTTCAGGACTCGTCTCTTTGTCTCTTCATGTTTCAGGACTCGTCTCTTTGTCTCTTCATGTTTCAGGACTTGTCTCTTTGTCTCTTCATGTTTCAGGACTTGTCTCTTTGTCTCTTCATGTTTCAGGACTCGTCTCTTTGTCTCTTCATGTTTTAGGACTCGTCTCTTTGTCTCTTCATGTTTCAGGACTTGTCTCTTCATGTCTCAGGACTCGTCTCTTTGTCTCTTCATGTTTCCAGACTCGTCTCTTTGTCTCTTCATGTTTCAGGACTTGTCTCTTCATGTTTCAGGACTTGTCTCTTCATGTTTCAGGACTTGTCTCTTTGTCTCTTCATGTTTCAGGACTTGTCTCTCTTTGTCTCTTCATGTTTCAGGACTTGTCTCTTTGTCTCTTCGTGTTTCAGGACTGGTCTCTTTGTCTCTTCATGTTTCAGGACTTGTCTCTTTGTCTCTTCATGTTTCAGGACTTGTCTCTCTTTGTCTCCATGTTTCAGGACTTGTCTCTTTGTCTCTTCATGTTTCAGGACTTGTCTCTTTGACTCTTCATGTTTCAGGACTTGTCTCTTTGTCTCTTAATGTTTCAGGACTTATCTCTTTGTCTCTTTATGTTTCAGGACTCGTCTCTTTGTCTCTTCATGTTTCAGGACTCGTCTCTTCATGTTTCAGGACTTGTCTCTTTGTCTCTTCATGTTTCAGGACTTGTCTCTCTTTGTCTCTTCATGTTTCAGGACTTGTCTCTTCGTGTTTCAGGACTGGTCTCTTTGTCTTTTCATGTTTCAGGACTGGTCTCTTTGTCTCTTCATGTTTCAGGACTGGTCTCTTTGTCTCTTCATGTTTCAGGACTTGTCTCTTTGTCTCTTCATGTTTCAGGACTTGTCTCTTTGTCTCTTCATGTTTCAGGACTTGTCACCATGTTGAGCGTGGGGGGGGCGGTAAGGTGCGGCGTCCTGCAGCTTCCTGTACGAGGAGTCTGTTCTGCTGCGTTCAACAGGAAGTCACCTTCATCTGGGCACACATGTCCTGCTGGACCCCCTCCACCTGCTGGACCCCCTCCACCTGCTGGACCCCCTCCACCTGCTGGACCCCCTCCACCGGCTGGACCCCCTCCACCCCCTGAAGTCTGCTGTCACGTGTTACATGTCAGGACGCCATCAGGAGTCGGTACTCTGTGCAGGGTCCCGAGGCTCTCCAGTGGCCGGACGCCATCAGGGTTTGGGACGCCATCAGGGTTTGGGACGCCATCAGCGTTTGGGACGACATCAGGGTTTGGGACGCCATCAGGGTTTGGGACTCTGTGCGGGGTCCAGACTCTGTGGGGGGTCCAGACTCTGTGGGGGGTCCAGACTCTGTGCGGGGTCCGGAGGCTCTCCGGTGGCCGGCAGGATGCCAGTGACGGTGCGGCCGGCTGGTACGGTGGCCTCTCGGACTCGGCGCCGGTCCACCTGTGTGAACACTTCCTGGTGAGCGTGCAGCAGCTGAGCGGGTTGCCGTGGTGGCTGAGCATCGTCGTGGCGACGCTGTCGGTCCGGACGCTCATCACTCTGCCGCTCGCCGCCTACCAGATGGTTGTCCTCGCCAAGGTGAGACACGAGGGGGGAACGTATTTCAATTATTCTCATTTTCAGAAAACTGTGAAACTAATGTTTCAGCGTTAGAGCTCCTCCCCAGGGTTAATCAGACCAACGTTACCATGTTCATGTGAACTCAAACTGTACACACACTACCGGTCAAAAGTTTTAGAACACCCCAATTTTTTCAGGGTTTAATTGAAATTCATGCAGTTCAATGTCTTATTGTACTCTGAAATGAAAGAATAGAACAAATGAACAATGTAAGTTAAAAAAGAAATCATGGAATCAATTTATAAACCAAAATGTATTCTAAATGTTTGACTCATCAGAGTAGCCCCCTTTGGCAGATATAACAGCTGAACACACTCGTGGCATTCTTTCTACAATGGAAATCAAATATTCTTCAGAAAGTTCCCATAAATGTGTGGCCCTTGGTGGTTGCTTTGCTTTCACTTCTCTGTCCAGTTCATCCCAAACCAGCTCACTGGGGTTTAAGTCTGGTGACTGTGCTGCCCACTCCATGTTTTTAAGCTTACCATCTTGTTCTTTTTTGCTAAGGTAGTTCTGGCATAGCTTGGACTTATGTTTTGGGTTATTATCTTGCTGTAGGATGAACCCCTGACCAACTAGGCACATACCAGAGGGTACTGCATGGTACTGCTAAATACTGTGGTAGCCGTTTTGGTTCAGGGTGCCTTTCACTCTGTACAAATCACCGACCCTGGATCCAGCAAAACAGCCCCAGACCATCACGCTTCCTCCTCCATGTTTGACAGTTGATGTCACACACTGAGGAACCATCTTTTCTCCTACTCCACGGCGGACAAAAATCCTGCCTGATGAACCGAAGATTTCTTTTTTTCTTCTTCCAGTCTTCAGTAGTCCATTGGCAGTGTTTCTTGGCCCAGGCAAGCCTCTTTTTCTTATTCTGATGTCTTAGCAATGGCTTTCTTGCTGCAACTCGACCTATCAAACCTGCAGCTCCAAGTCTTCTCTTTCCAGTTGAAACTGAGACTTCTTATTCCGACCACTATTAAGCTGAGCTTGAAGCTGTTGTCCTGTGAGCCGCCTATCACGCAAGCTGTTGACTCTCAGAAACTTGTCTTCTGATTGTGTTGTGGCTTTGGGTCTGCCAGACCTCTTCCTGTCAGAGTCTCCCCCAGTTTCTAAGTGCCTTTTGATGATGAAGAATACTGTACTCACTGACACATTGACTTTCTTCACAGTTTCTCTGTAGGAAAGACCAACATTCTTAAGTGTTATGATGTCTGTCTCTCTTCCATTGTTAATTACCTTTTATATTGTACTTTCTGCAGTACAATGCTGTTCATATAATACTCACAAGGGTACGGTAGCACAGTGTGTTCCAACAATACTTTTATCCAAACAGACAGAGGGGGTTGTAAGTAATCTAGACCAGTGTGAACACCTGTAGGAATTGGTAGCACCAACTTTCAAAGCTTGATCAACCTCCATTGCTGCAGACCAGCTTTACCTTGTTAACCCATTTCTTGTTTCCTGAAAAAGGCCTTTTTGTAAAATTCTGAAATGTACGTTATTTTTCAGTTTTGGGTAACCTTACTTTTTTTTTTACCTCAGGCAGTTCACCACTTACCTTTGTACCATTTCAAGCTGTTCATTGGACTTGAACTGCTAAAATTTCAATAAAAAAAATAAAAAAATGGGGTGTTCTAAAACTTTTGACCGATAGTGTGTATATAGATATACAGTATATATAATACTTTGTAAAGTGTCATCAGGTTCAGGTCCTGCATCCAGAGTTGTGTTCTGGTGTTGGGGAACTTTATATTCTGCAGTTAGACGATGCTTTTACACTCAGGATATTTAGCTTTCAACTCCTTAAAACTGAATGGATAAAAATAAACGGTGTCCATATACATGATCCCGTTTGTTGCGGTGTGCGGTCTCTTCTCCATCACGGTAACCATAGTAACCCCCAGGTGATGTACAGGTGGAGGCGCTGCAGGCCGAGATCTCCGAGCTGGCAAAGAGGCTTCGATACGAAGTTTCAGTGCGAGCGAGAGAGAGAGGCTGGACGGAGAAACAGAGCCGGTAAGAAACCACACAGTCAAACATGGGTTACCAGGGTTACAAGGTTATCAGGGTTACCAGGGTTACCCTCACAGGAAGTAGAATCAGTTGTGTTGTTTGTTCTCAGGTTCCAGTTCCAGAAGAATCTGCGTCGTCTTGTCTCTCAGCTCTACATCAGAGACAACTGTCACCCGTTCAAAGCCAGTGTTCTGGTCTGGGTTCAGCTGCCGCTGTGGATCAGCCTCTCCCTGGCCCTCCGAAATCTCTCCCTCAATCAGCCCGGTAAGATACCACCCAGCCTCTCTCTCTTAATCAGCCCGGTAAGATACCGCCCAGCCTCTCTCTCTTAATCAGCCCGGTAAGATACCGCCCAGCCTCTCCCTCAATCAGCCCGGTAAGATACCACCCAGCCTCTCCCTCAATCAGCCCGGTAAGATACCACCCAGCCTCTCTCTCAATCAGCCCGGTAAGATACCGCCCAGCCTCTCTCTCAATCAGCCCGGTAAGATACCACCCAGCCTCTCTCTCTTAATCAGCCCGGTAAGATACCACCCAGCCTCTCCCTCAATCAGCCCGGTAAGATACCACCCAGCCTCTCTCTTAATCAGCCCGGTAAGATACCGCCCAGCCTCTCTCTCAATCAGCCCCGTAAGATACCACCCAGCCTCTCTCTCTTAATCAGCCCGGTAAGATACCACCCAGCCTCTCCCTCAATCAGCCCGGTAAGATACCACCCAGCCTCTCTCTCAATCAGCCCGGTAAGATACCGCCCAGCCTCTCTCTCTTAATCAGCCCGGTAAGATACCACCCAGCCTCTCCCTCAATCAGCCCGGTAAGATACCACCCAGCCTCTCCCTCAATCAGCCCGGTAAGATACCACCCAGCCTCTCCCTCAATCAGCCCGGTATTATACCACCCAGCCTCTCCCTCAATCAGCCCGGTGACAGATGTTTCCAGATGTTGGGGCTGATGTGACAGATCTCCCTTCAGCCCGATGTTGGGGCTGATGTGACCTCAATCATGCCCGTGTTACAGATGTTGGGGCTGATCAGTGGTGACAGATGTTTCCAGATGTTGGGGCTGATGTGACAGATGTGTTTGCAGATGTTGGGGCTGATGTGACAGATGTGTGTTACAGATGTTGGGGCTGATGTGGCAGATGTGTTTGCAGATGTTGGGGCTGATGTTACAGATGTGTTTCCAGATGTTGGGGCTGATGTGACAGATGTGTGTTACAGATGTTGGGGCTGATGTGACAGATGTCTGTTACAGATGTTGGGGCTGATGTGACAGATGTGTTTCCAGATGTTGGGGCTGATGTGACAGATGTGTTTGCAGATGTTGGGGCTGATGTGACAGATGTGTTTGCAGATGTTGGGGCTGATGTGACAGATGTGTTTCCAGATGTTGGGGCTGATCTGGCAGTGGGAGGAGCTCTCTGGTTCCCTGACCTCACCGTTCCTGACTCCAGCTGGATGCTTCCGGTGTGTCTGGGACTCACCAACCTGCTCATCGTAGAGGTACCTGGCGTGGGGTTAGGTTTAGTCGGGGTTAGGGTTAGAGTCACCTGACCTGATGATGTCATTCAGCCTAACGCTGCTCTCTTCTTCTTCAGGTGTTTTCTCTCCAGAGAGTCAACCCGTCTCGTGTTCAGAGGATTGTGACGAACGCCATCCGAGCGTTCTCGCTGTTGATGATTCCCATCGCTGCGACTGTTCCCTCTGTGAGTATCTGACCCGATCAGCTGATTGGTTCATTCAGAGCTTGTAGAGAAAGAGCACATCTAAGTCCCGCCCCCGTACAGCCAAACATTCCCCCCCGGCCTATTCGATGCTCACGTCTGGCCCATGTATTTAAAACACAATGGGCCAGACATGGGAGTGGATGCAGGAAAAACCGCAGATGAGACGTACACAATGACCTAAATTGAGGACAGCTACTCTCGTTATTGTAGATCAATAGTAAGTTAAAGTCCAATAAGGCAAGGCAAGGCTATTTTATTTATATAGCACATTTCAGCACAAGGCAACTCAAAGTGCTTTACACAAAACATCAAATATTACAAAACAAAGAGAAAATAGGGATTACAAATAAGAATAAAAATATTAACGAAAACCAATGTAATACCATATAAGATCCATAAATAAAAATCATAGTTCAGTATTACAATTAATACGAGAAATCTAAGAATAAAATTTACAGTTCTGTATTAAAATTTAATACGAGATGAAATACAAGAATAAAATTCACTGTTCAGTATAAAAAATTAACGAAAAGCAACATCAAAAATAAAGGTCTTCAGCCTTGGGTTACAGAGTTGCTGAGAGTTGCTGCGGAGCAGCAGTTATCTGGGAGTTTGTTCCAGATATGTGGAGCATAAAAACTGAACGCTCCTTCCCCCTGTTTAGTTCTGACTCTGGGGACAACAAGTAGACCTGTCCCAGACCACCTGAGAGGTCTGGGTGGGTCATAGTGTAGCAGACCTGTCCCAGACAACCTGAGAGGTCTGGGTGGGTCATAGTGTAGCAGACCTTTCCCAGACAACCTGAGAGGTCTGGGTGGGTCATAGTGTAGCAGACCTGTCATAGACCACCTGAGAGGTCTGGGTGGGTCATAGTGTAGTAGACCTGTCCCAGACAACCTGAGAGGTCTGGGTGGGTCATAGTGTAGCAGACCTGTCCCAGACCACCTGAGAGGTCTGGGTGGGTCATAGTGTAGTAGACCTGTCCCAGACCACCTGAGAGGTCTGGGTGGGTCATAGTGTAGTAGACCTGTCCCAGACCACCTGAAAGGTCTGGGTGGGTCATAGTGTAGCAGCAGATCAGAAATGTATTTTGGTCCTAACCCATTTACGGATTATAAACCAGCAGAAGTATTTTGAAATCAATTCTTTGAGGCACAGGAAGCCAGTGTAGAAACTTCAGAACTGGAGTGATGTGATCCACTTTCTTGGTCTTAGCGAGGACTCGAGCAGCAGCGTTCTGAATCAGCTGCAGCTGTCTAATTAGTTTTTTAGGAAGACCTGAAAGGACACTGTTACAGTAGTCAAGTCTACTGAAGATAAAAGCATGGACAAGTTTTTCCAGATCCTGCTGAGACATAAGTCCTTTAACCCTTGATATATTTTAAGGTGATAATAGGCTGATTTTGTAATTGTCTTAATATGGCTGTTAAAATTCAGGTCCGAGTCCATGACAACACCAAGATTTTTTGCTTTGTTGTTTTTAACATTGTCATTTGAAGATGTGCACTGACTTTCAGTTTCTCTTATTTTGCTCCAAAAACAACCACCTCAGTTTTTTCTTCATTTAATTTAAGAAAATTCTGGCACATCCAGTTGTTGATTTGTTCAATGCACTTAGTCAGTTGTTGTATTGGACTATAGTCTCCTGGCGATAAAGTTATATAAAGTTGTGTGTCGTCTGCATATAACTTATTTTGTTGTTTTACCATAATCTGAGCCAGTGGAAGCATGTAGATGTTAAACAGGAGAGGTCCCAAAATTGAGCCTTGGGGAACTCTGCATGTCATAATTTTACGCTCCGATACATAATCGCCTATAGACACAAAGTAGTCTATTCTTTAGATAGGATTCAAACCACTTTAGTACTGAGCCAGAAAGACCAACCCAGTTTTCCAATCGGTCAAGAAATATGTTGTGGTCGACTGTATCCAATGCAGCACTGAGATCAAGTAATACTAAGACTGTAGTTTTGCCACAATATGTGTTCAAGTGGATGTCATTAAAGACTTTAACAAGAGCCATCTCAGTGCTGTGGTGTGGTCGAAAACCTGACTGGAAGGCATCAAAACTGTTGTTTAGTCACTGGAAATGGTTGAGTTGTTGAGAAACCGCTTTATCATGATTTTACTTAAAAATGGAAGGTTTGATATTGGCCTATAGTTGCTCATTAGTGACGTGTCTAGATTGTTTAAGAGTGGCTTGATGACTGCAGTTTTCTGGGCCTGTGGGAAGATACCTGTAAGAAGAGACGTGTTTATAATAAGTAGCAGATCTGAAGCCAAACAACTTAAAACATTTTTGAAAACGTTTGCTGGTAAAATATAATAGTTGTATAATGTCCTCCAGGTTATTGTAGTTGATCATATGAAATTGTGTAATAATTTATTTAGCTTGGTCTTTGTGACAACACATATGTACTTCATATGGAGGCATTAACTGTTTAAATTTTCTGAATTTGATCTGTGAAGAAGATGGCAAATTCCTTACAGGCCTTAGCGGATAAAAATTCAGAAGCTACTGGTACTGGAGGGTTTGTTAATCTATCGACAGTAGGTTCAGATATTACTGGTAGTGGAGGGTTTGTTCGTCTATCGCAGTGGTTCTCAAACTTTTTCGGTCATTCCCCACTTTGGACAAGGTGTAATTTTCAAGCCCCACCTGTCCCCATCGGCCCAACACAATGCTAATGAAATACGCAACAAGCTTAAACTGTTCCAATTTATTGAACAACTAGTATCAGTATAGTAACAAGTGGTATCTAAATACAAACTAACAATCTACATCCAATAACAGCAAGTTCAAAAATAAAGAAAATAAAATTACAGCTGTGTCAAAATTTGTATCAAGTTCAAAAATAGAAAATAAATAAAAGCGCCACTTTGCAATCTGTTAAAAAAAGAAAAGAAGAGAAATCCATTTGGCAAGACAGGTCTGTTTATCCCTGCATGCGTTTTGCATCGGACGATTTCTCAAACTGGGTTTGCAGGCTTGATACTGCTACTCTCAAGTCATGCTCAATGTTCAGCTGAGATCTGTACTTTGTTTTCAGTGAAGCAACAGCTGAAAAGCCCATCTCACAGAGAGATGATGTGGCATAATAATATAATATAATCCAATAATATAAGATATATTACACTGCATAATGAGCACTTTTACTTTTGGTACTTTAAGTACAGTATATTTAACTTAAGGACAATGTTGAATGCAGGACTTGTAACTGACAAGTAATTTGTAACTCTACAACACAGTTTTTTCTACTTTTTACTGAAATACATGATGTGAGTAAGTCTTCCACCTCTGGAGATCACCAACAACAGTCGTGCATGAATAGCTGCAGCTGTGTTTAACACTGAAAACACACAGCTCAGTACAGCATTTACTCAGGGCTCTTACGTTTTAAGGACAGGCTGTGACAACTTTTGTTGAGGAAGTAACCTCCTTAAATGTGCATATGACAATTATTCCCCTCAATGATAAATTCATTCATTTTAATGAATTAATACACCCCTGGACTGTAATATTCCAGATGTGTTTTGAGCAAGATTTCTGCTCATGTTCAAAATATATCTGTGTTCTCTGAGATTTGGAGGAGTCGTGATATTTTGAGAAAAATAAAGTACCTAAAAACCCTATAAAATAATCTAGCTGCACCATAGTCTGCTGTGCATTACGTGATTGCTGTGCTGATACGGTAGATCTCAGACCTTCTGATACGGTAGATCTCAGACCTTCTGATACGGTAGATCTCAGACCTTCTGATACGGTAGATCTCAGACCTTCTGATACGGTAGATCTCAGACCTTCTGATACGGTAGATCTCAGACCTTCTGATACGGTAGATCTCAGACCTTCTGATACGGTAGATCTCAGACCTTCTGACAGACACAGAGCCCTGTTTGGGAACGTTTAGGGAAGTGTCTGTACGCTGCTCTATGCTTTTTTCTCATTGGTTGTTGCGTTAAATCTTACCCAGATACAATAGTGCTGTTTTCTGATTGGCTATTGTATATGTATAGCCCCTTTCTATTTTTTTGATTGGCTGATAATTGGCAGGCTCGACTAAGAGCTCCAGGGGAGCCACGCTTGATTCCTGTCAGTTCCATAGTGAGAGCGGCTCGCCAGAAAACTTCTGGGCGCTGCAGAATATTAAATATGTTATAAATAGTTTTTCCGCGTGAGAAATACAATGTGTGGCGGGAGTGCGTGACAGTCACGCTCAATGTGTGACACTTGAGAGCCCTGGTTTCCCTGCAGCTCTGCTACAGTAGCAGCGAACCTTTAACGTTACCTGCCGGTCACATGGTCTCTAAACAGTCGGCTCACAGTGAAGTCCTGCACGGATCAACAGATGTTAGAGTCCTGCACGGATCAACAGATGTTAGAGTCCTGCACGGATCAACAGATGTTAGAGTCCTGCACGGATCAACAGATGTTAGAGTCCGGCGGCTGCTCACTCCGTTTGGTAGAAGACGCACCGAGCAGATTAATGGAGCCGCTCGGTGTTTGACTAGCTAATAATCCGTTAGCCTGTTATCTTGAGCTTTGTCTGAAGGCGCCAAGTGGCCAGCCAGGCTCGACACACCAACACATTCATCACATCCTCCCCCTAATTAGCCTACATTAGTAACAGTTCATTTTGTCTAGTGCGAGTTCTTGCTCCTGATTCCGGGAGATTTGATCTCATTTGCGGGCGTCAAGGAGCCGCTATCAATATGCGGGAGACTCCCGGAACGTCTGGGACAGTTGGGATGTCTGGATAAAGATATAAAGGCATAAAAAGGAACATTTCCTCCCGTTTAGCGCGCCCCACCTGTCACGTCTCTATTCCCCACCAGTGGGGCGCGCCCCACAATTTGAGAACCGCTGGTCTATCGACGGTAGGTTAAGATATTACTGGTACTGGAGGGTTTGTTAGTTTATCGACAGTAGGTTCAGATATTACTGGTACTGGAGTGTTTTTTAGTCTATCGACAGTAGGTTCAGATATTACTAGTCCTGGAGGGTTTCTTAGTCTATCGATGGTAGGTTCAGATATTACTGGTACTGGAGGGTTTGTTAGTCTATCGATGGTAGGTTCAGATATTACTGGTACTGGAGGGTTTGTTAGTCTATCGACAGTAGGTTCAGATATTACTGGTACTGGAGGGTTTGTTAGTCTATCGACAGTAGGTTCAGATATTACTGGTACTGGAGGGTTTTTTAGTCTATCGACAGTAGGTTCAGATATTACTGGTACTGGAGGGTTTGTTCATCTATCGACAGTAGGTTCAGATATTACTGGTACTGGAGGGTTTGTTAGTCTATCGATGGTAGGTTCAGATATTACTGGTACTGGAGGGTTTGTTCATCTATCGACAGTAGGTTCAGATATTACTGGTACTGGAGGGTTTGTTAGTCTATCGATGGTAGGTTCAGATATTACTGGTACTGGAGGGTTTGTTAGTCTATCGATGGTAGGTTCAGATATTACTGGTACTGGAGGGTTTGTTAGTCTATCGATGGTAGGTTCAGATATTACTGGTACTGGAGGGTTTGTTAGTCTATCGATGGTAGGTTCAGATATTACTGGTACTGGAGGGTTTGTTAGTCTATCGACAGTAGAAAATAAAGTACGTGAGTTATTATTGTTTCTGGCAATAATGTCAGAGAAGAAGGATTCCCTTGCATTCCTTAGTTGAAAGTTATAAATGCAAAGTCTTTCTTTATAGGACTCATAATGGACCTGGAGATTGGTTTTTCGCCACCTACATTCAGCTTTTCAACACTCCCTTTTTTCTGCTCTTACCAGTATGACATTTCTCCATGGAGATCTTTTTTTATCAGAGAAAGTTTTGTCCTCAATGGGAGTAATCAAGCCTCAATCATTTTTGAAATTTTACAATCAAAATTATCTACAAGCTCGGTGACTGAGACCCCTGAAAGAGCAGGTGTGGAAGAGAAAAGCTGAACAAATTACTCACTGGTGTTCTCAGTGATATACCGTTTTTTGATTACCTTTGTAACTTTTTTGTACAGTGATAGTACCATTAAAGAAAAGACAGGAATGGTCAGAGAGAGCAATATCAGTCACCACAACCTTGGAAATGTTCAGACCCTTGGAGATAATCAAGTCCAGAGTGTGCCCCTTATTGTGCGTGGGCTGTGTCACATGCTGAGTCAGTCCATAGTTCTCAAAAACACAACACAGTTCTTTAGTTCCTCTGTCCTGGGGGTTGTCAACATGAATGTTAAAATCGCCAGCAATAACCACACAGTCAAAATCAATACAGATCACAGACAGCAGTTCAGCAAAATCTTCGAAAAAGGCTGCACAGTATTTAGGTTGCCTGTAGATATTAACAAGTATAGCTTGAGGAGAGGACCTCAGCTGAAGAGCCACATATTCAAAACTAGCAAAAGTTTCGTAAGATAATTTCGTACATTTCAATGAGTCATTAAACAAAACGGCGACTCCACCTCCTTTCTTATTAAGTCTATTCTCACTCATGAAGTTACAATTCAGAGGACTCAATGACTCAATGAGTACAGTAGCACTGTTATTATTGTCCGACCAAGTTTCAGTTAAAAACAAAAATCAAGGTTGTGCTTAATAATAAAATCATTGATTAAAAGGATTTTCCTGCCAAGGATCTGATGTTTAGGAGGGCAAGTGTCCGTTTGTTAAATGTACTAGCTGTCTCTTCACCAGTTGGTTTTGTCTGTTACTGATTCTGACTGGAATGATGGAGCTAGTTTGTGGAAGGAGCTGGTGTGTGGGAGTGTGCATGTGCACATGTCCACAGGATGTAAACAGTCGATCATGAGTCTGTGTTTGCAGGGCATGCCGCAGGTTCCCACAGAGCATTTGGTTGAATACCATCCCTCCCAAACAGCGAGCCACGTTTCCAAAACAGATGAAAATTGTCCATAAAACCTATATTGTTATTGCTGCATGTAGACTGGAGCCAGGTGTTAAGTTGGAGTAGTCTGCTAAAAAGGTCTTTTCCACGACCTAGAGAGGGGAGTGGCCCTGAAATAAAAATCGACTTTCAAACAATAAGTCCTTCATCAAACCGTATGAATGTGTCCCAGACCAGGATAGAGTGTGTCTGTGACGTGTGTGTTTCTATGTGTGTCTATATGTGTGTCCCAGGCCAGGATAGGAAATGAACTAACAATGTAAAGATCAACAAGCCACTGACACATATGTTCACATTTGATTCAATTCAATAACTTATTATTGTTTGTCTTAAACCCACCAACCATGTTCATCTTAGACCAACATTAGCAGCATCCTGAGCCTGTTTGGTTACTATAGCAACACTCAGCCCAACTTCATTGCAACAAACATACAAAAGACATTGTAACTTTTATTGCAATTTTTTACAAAAGCTCCCCCAAAATCAGGCATTTTGGGCCGCAACAATCTCACAAAAAGTGTGTGAAATCCTGGAGGGACTGACTGGCTGATTCTGGAGGTGACAGAGTTCCAGGTTTGGGTGCAGACAGAAGAATACAGAGTTTTCATAACTGGATATCAGATCTTAGTCTGCGAACATGTCGGGTCGAGTTTGGTCAGCGTTGGCACATTCCTGTCTCGTTCATCAGATGAATCACTAACAGACATGTTGGGTCTGAGATCTCCCGTTTCTGCTGCAGGACACTAGTCTGGTAGCTGCTGAACGGTTCATGCTCACACAGCCTTTCCTCTCCCAGCGTCTGCAGACAGCCGTGGACTTGAACCGCTCGCTCACCCTCCATGTTTCCTGCAGTCGTAGACACACGCTGTCATCTGCAGACTTCTGTTAGAGATTACCGCTGTTAGAGATTACTGCTGTTAGAGATTACCGCTGTTAGAGATTACCGCTGTCAGAGATTACCTCTGTTAGAGATTACCTCTGTTAGAGATTACCGCTGTTAGAGATTACCGCTGTTAGAGATTACCGCTGTCAGAGATTACCTCTGTTAGAGATTACCTCTGTTAGAGATTACCGCTGTTAGAGATTACCGCTGTCAGAGATTACCTCTGTTAGAGATTACCGCTGTTAGAGATTACCTCTGTTAGAGATTACCGCTGTCAGAGATTACCTCTGTTAGAGATTACCGCTGTTAGAGATGACCGCTGTTAGAGATTACCTCTGTCAGAGATTACCTCTGTTAGAGATTACCGCTGTTAGAGATTACCGCTGTTAGAGATTACCTCTGTCACCTGCAGACCGCGGCTAGAGATTACCGCTGTTAGAGAGATTACCTCTGTTAGAGATTACCTCTGTTAGAGATTACCGCTGTTAGAGATTACCGCTGTTAGAGATTACCGCTGTTAGAGATTACCTCTGTTAGAGATTACCTCTGTTAGAGATTACCGCTGTTAGAGATTACCGCTGTTAGAGATTACCGCTGTTAGAGATTACCTCTGTCACCTGCAGACCGCGGCTAGAGATTACAGCTGTTTGCAGACGCTGAACGTTTGTCCGAGTGTCCACAGTGTGAGAAGTCTGCCTGGCAGGATGTTTCTCTGATTTAACCCACCAGTCCTCGTTGCTACGGAGACATGACTCAGCAGAAAAAGAGTCCATACAGATCAGCGGTTTCCTAAAGTTAGGAGAAGTTAGGACTCTTGTGTAAAACCCTTTTTCTATCTTCAGAACTGTTCATCTGTAAGTTTCAGCCTCAGGTGTATTACTGCCTCACTACTGCATCTAACAATGACTTCACATCCTTCCAAGCCTCTGATGTCACTTTGTTTTAACAATGACTTCACATCCTTCCAAGCCTCTGATGTCACTTTGTTTCCCCCCCCCCAGTCCATGGCTCTCTACTGGTTTACCTCCAGTCTGGTGGGATTCAGTCATAACCTCGTCCTTCGTTCTCCGGCCGTCCACAAACTCCTCAGACTCCAAACTCCTGGATCAGCCTCTCCATACAGAGACCTGCTGTCTGCCTTCATCGCCAAGTACTGCAGATAATACTGCAGGTACACCTTAAATACTTCACAGATCAGACCAGGGGCTAGTGGCTAGGGTTATTGAAGTTATTAAAGAGTGATAAAGAATTCCAGTATGAGATCATGGACCTCTATCTTCCTGTTTTTCTCTGAACTGTAATATAAGTCAAATATATCTGATATAAACATGTGTATGTATACAGTATATATATGTGTGTGTGTGTATGTATATATATATATATATA